>NW_016216963.1:0-1634 GCF_001687245.7 Rhagoletis zephyria | reverse complement strand
ATTTGAAATGGCTATAGAGTTCAGCTCATTACATACTTTTTTAATACTCGTATAATCAGACAGCCTCGTTCATTGGAATTTGCGGACCATACCCAGAAATCTCATCAGCTTTATCGTTTCTTTCGAAATTGCTATCTCACTTGCACTTCTCAAAGAATCGCTTTAAGACGGACAACATTTCGTACTATCCCTGATTTCATTAGTATGGCTATCGATGAAGATAGACTTTTCCAACTGGAACCATGCTAGAATACTAGATGCGGCAATGGCAGCTTACAAGACGCTGCAGCCGTTTGGCAGACGAATAGGCTGACTGGTCTACCGATCCCCCGAGAAGACACTGTAGCCCGTTCCTTGCTCCAGCTTAGAATCAACAGTGTAGATGGAGATACCATTATCTGACACTGGTTGGCCTATGTTCCATTCGTCTGTTGTCGAAGACCAGTTGGCGGTGAATATAATTGTTTTTTTTTTTCTTTTGGACAGTTTATGGATCACAGTTACGAAATTTTTTAGGTTTCAAAATGCAGAGGTATACGAGACTATAACGTGAGAAAATTTTTTCAATTCACTTTTCCAGGACGTTTGATTTCTCGATTAGGAGATTTCGGTTGGCCAGCGAGATTGCCTATTATATAAATTAGCTGGTCTATGTGAATAAGTCGAAGACTCTACAGACCCTGAAGAACAAGATTTGTCAAAAAATCGACATTCTAAAGACGGAAATCTTGACAACGTTGATGCAAAATGCCATAAAAAGAGCCGAAATTTGCAACAACTCTGGTCGGCCACCTATCAGATATAATTTTTCAAGTATAAAAAAATTAAGTTACTTCCTTCAAATGTACCTGTGTTTGACGTTAAAAAAACATTTGTGATTATTTTTGGGATGACAACAAACGAAGCCGAATGATAATTTTTGCGCAACCTTGTACAATATTGGTTCCTTGGAGTCCCAAATCAGCGGAAAGTACTTGTTGCTGGCTTCAATATTATATTCAAATGAAAAAGATTTGGAAATGCTTTACTTCGAAAGCATTTTTGAAGTGGGTTTCCGCCTGTTTAAAAGGTTAAATTCAATAACTAATGTGCTTAAAAAGAAGAAGGTTTAGGATAAGCTTATATCTGTAGTATTTTTGAAAAGAGCTACTATCTGTTCAAAATTTCAAACTCATTTTTATTAATAAGAAGAAGAAAAGGCTTAACAAGCATTGATTTCAAGATGTTTAAGGAGAGGCTTGTCAGCTGTTTATAAAAAGTAAAATTCTATTTAATTAAATAAAAAGTGGCTTAAGAAACTTTTTAAAAGGGTTGCCAACTATTTGCAATTAATTCGCAAGACAAACGATGTGTTATAATATACATAGGTATCAAACGGGGTTGGCAATATCAAATAGGGTTGACAATTATTTTTTCTTAATATTTTGGAATAGGGTTGCCACCTGTTAAAAAAGTAAAATTCAATTAAATTCATAAGTCGTACGAAATGATCAAATTTGTGCTCAAACGAAAGAGGTTTTAGAAAACTTTATTTCTAAAATCTATTAAAAAGTGCTGCCAACTGTAAAATAAGTAAAATTTAATCTAATTAGCCTAACGGGATATTGTAGTCTAGCTACACTACAGGTTCAAGA
>NW_016216962.1:0-1634 GCF_001687245.7 Rhagoletis zephyria | reverse complement strand
CACACACACACACACCGGCGACGGCACATTCGATACCGTTTTCTCACCTTTCTCGCGGCGGCTCGCGCCTGCCGCAATGGTGGCCAGTCATAATCATAAGTCAGCTAAATTATCGTCTGCTGCTGCTGCTGCTGCTGGTCAGAAGGCGCCATTGTTTTTGTCTGCCACAGTTGTGGACACTGCTGCTATTGCCAAATAAAATAAAAAAGCACACACACCATTTGACCGCCGCCGTCGCTGTCAATTGGATATGCCGCCAAAAGTGAATGGACGGCGTGTGCTTGTGAAAAAACAGAAGTTTATAAAGGGGCAAAGTCAAAGACTGTCAACAGTGTGAATTCAACAGGTGCTTTAGCATTTATCCAAAGGTAGAACCGGCAAACGACTACTTTCACTTCCACTGATCAGTTGTACAGCAGGAACATCCACAACTCTGTGAAATAAAGTGACATGATCAGGAGCAAGTGGCAGATTTTCAGCGGTAGTAGTAGCAGTAGGAAAACAAAAACAAACAAACAGTTGGACAATTGAAACAGCAGCAGACAATTCAGCAATGCGTCTCGTGGTTAGATAGACTCTTCACACAGTGGTATGCGTGCAGCCGTAATGAGAGCAATAGAACAGTCAGCCACAGTGCCTGGCTGAGCTCACACGGCACTTCAGACACACACACACACACAGCAATTAACTGGTCATGCTGTGACCTAGAGCAGCAGCAACAGCATGTTACTGCTCTCAATATCAAGAGCACAGCTCCAAAAAAGCGCTAATTGGCGATGAGAGCGACTGAGGGGAGAGAGAGAAAATCAATCAAGCGGCAGCAGTTCACAAGTGCACAATTAGACCACTGTGCGCGATAGCGAGCGTCTGAGCATCTCTCAACTGATGGAAAGAGGAGAGAGCATCCTCACATCAGCAGCAGCAGGGCACAGATGCACTCTTTTTTCGACCTACGTGAGAAACAAAGGGATGCCAACAATTAGACGGCCATTAGTGTGTGGAGGGGAATGGATCGAATGGCATGGCACACTGGAACACAGTGAAGTGCAAACGAACGGTCAATGCAAACAAGCTGATAATTGGCCGTGATGGTGGCAGCGGTGGTGGTTCACTTCAGCAGACTGAGCTTCCACACTGACCACTTTTGCTTTGGTGGTAATTGTCGATGCTGCAGGCAGGCAGGCAGCCCTGCACAGTCTTTCTTCCCCTGCATGCATGCCTGTCTTCGAGATTAATTATTGGCCGTATTCGTAGTAAAAATGGCAACAACGGGATTAATCATTAGAGGGGGCTCATTTGGCAGAAAAGAGGGAAGGGAAGGGGAAGAAAGAGCGGCGAGAGAAATTGAGAATCCACTTCCATCTATTTAGGCCTCAAAGAGAGCACGACTGCGAACAACTGAACAAAGTGCCTGACCTTGTAAAGAAGGCGATGGCGCCTGCCTGCCTGTTCTGATCACACAGGTGGAGAACTGTACTAAACACATCATCGCCGCCATCATAAGTCAGTCAATAGGTAGAACAAATGCTGCTTGGCAAACACACACACACACACATTCCCAATTGTTAATGGGGCGCCCAAAACGACAGCATACAACAGCGACATTGATTTCTCGAGAACACCGACAGACACCA
>NW_016216960.1:1407-1634 GCF_001687245.7 Rhagoletis zephyria | reverse complement strand
AAACCCACCGCCTCGAATCCTGTAATTAAATTTTGGCTAACACATGAATAGATTTATGAGGCTTCTGCAGAACATTCTGCTTCTCTTCCAGAAGATTCTGGTCGGAGCGCTATCGCAATGACACAATTCTTTCTTTTTGAAATATTATTAATTTTCCTTCTCCTAATACTTGTTCTTTCCTCTAACCTCTACACTAGCTTTATCGCTATAAGAGTAGTTATCGATAT
>NW_016216960.1:0-1389 GCF_001687245.7 Rhagoletis zephyria | reverse complement strand
TTAGTTAGATTATGACAGACCTCCCAGGGGGGCCTCACTTAGACATTAATAACAGTCCATTGCGTTATCACACTACGCAGTTTAGTCAGAACGGTAACTTTAGGTTCTCTGTGTTAAGCTAAGAGAAGCGCTGGGTGTCCAAAACAACGTTCCGCAGGTGCCTGATGTCCGCTCCGGAGAGCTCCCCGGGAGTGTTGATGAAATGCTCACCGAGGTGCATAAATTATAGTCTGGCGAAAGTCGGAGAGCTGAAAAGGAAGTGCGGAGATGATTCCACCTCCGTGACGATATCAAATCGTACCGCGTGGGTTCTTAAAGGATAATGTCCGGCAAGTAAACCTGTCAAAATCGAGAGCTGGCGCTTAGTCAGCTGCAGGAGCTTCCTTTACCGCCCGCGGTCAACAACCGGCCAGAAAGGCCTTGCAGCTTTGCATGTCGGGGTTTTCGCCCACCGCTTGCTGAGCCGAATATGAGCCCATCTGTCCAGGAGCAGGCCGCAGGTTGCCAACGGAACTATTATACCCTCCCTGTCTGAGGTGATAGCACGGAGGGTTGCCTAGCAAATTCATCAGCTTCTTTTAGAGGAATTATGAGGCGGTTGAGAGAGAGATCAGGCATTTCCCGACCAGTTTCGATCATACCATCAGTGAACCAAGCGCCTTGGTTGCCGCTTGGCTATCAAATTAAATATTTACCCTGCTTGTCGGCAAAGCATTGGTACATAACCAATCGGCTGCCTGTTTTATAGCGGCCACCTCTGTTGCAGAGATCCGACAGTCTGAACATAAGATCTTTTGAGAGTTCCTGACAGTAGACACCTTCTCCAACTATACCGTCCAGCTTCGATCCGCCCGTGAAGCTGTTTATTGAACCTCTGCTCCAGAGACTGCCATTGTCCCATTCAACCCTTGGAGGGATGTAGATATATATAGTTATCGATATTCTTATATAGGCATTACTATGTTTTTTTTGTTTTATTGATGAAGTTATCAATACTGTTATAGATTTTTATATGGCTATGGGTATCGAATACAATTAATATCCTTCTCCGTTTTGTATTTCCCTTCTAAGGTTACGGTCACGCATGGAGCGTTTGAGCGGTGAGCGCCTGAAAATTGAAACATATGAAATACTATTGTAGTGACCACACAATGAGCGTCCTGTGAGCGGCATTACTGATCAGTTGAGCGGTGCCGCTTAGAAACAAAAATATGAAAGTAAAATTTTACACTACCGAACTCATAGGCACTTCTGATTAATAAGTATAGCAATTTCTCAGATACATAGAGCAGCAGAATCATGAAATCTTACACTGTGCAACCACAGCAGTAGCCATCGTAAGCTCAAATGACAAGAAAATTGTTTGTCTCTAGAACCTATGAATGTTTA
>NW_016216959.1:0-1634 GCF_001687245.7 Rhagoletis zephyria | reverse complement strand
TTTTTTTTAATATTTTTATGCAAAATTTGTAAGCTTAAACTGTTTAGTCATCTCAGGTAGTTTTCTTAAAAAATATTTAAAAAAAAAAATTTTTATTTTTATTTTGGAGGTATTTTCAAATCGGTCCAGCTCACCTAAATCTTAATATTTTTGCGACTTATTTTGGTGGAAATCTTAAAATATAATAGATTTTATAATTCCAGTGGAAAACAGTACCGATATTTTTTTTTGTATGGGGAGTGATGCAGTCTACTGTACATTGACCATGATTACTGGGCCGTGCTATCATAGTAGCACAATGCCACGAAGTNAAATTTTCAGGCAATAGCCTCATGCGATTATCGATTATATTTTTTGTTGTTTGTGTGAAATATTTTATTTTTATTAGTATTGTTCTTTTAATCATAATAAATATGTTGAAATAAAAGTGAAAATAAAAAAAATATTTTGCCAGAGCCTATTTTATTTTACTTTTGAAGACTACATATCGCTAGCTAAGAGTTAAAGTTAAAAGAGTATCGTTTTCTAAACGATCAAGCTAACTATTTTATTTCTAACCACTTATTTTAAGTGATAGGCAAATTTGCTAAGTCACAGAAAATGTGATAAATCGCAAATAATAAAAAAAAAGAAATTTTATAAGAGATCTACATCTACGGTGACGAATTTACAAAAAAGATGCATGGGGGCCTTTTTTACTTTAAATAGACATTCATTCAAACAAATTAGATTTCAAATTGAAAACACATTTCTTTGAAAATTATTTAAAATCGCTATTATGGGAAAACCAAAAATACTGTGTGAAAAAATCATGTTACTTTTTTTTGGCAGTCAATTGTAGAACTGGCAATTTACACTTGATAGGACATCGCAATGTCAAAATTCGCCAGTTGCTAGCATGCAAAAGAGAATTAATGCGCAGTAGTCATGTCTCTAAATTCTATAAAATCGAACCAGTTCGGCGCTAGTGCCTTTTCCGACAGGGAAGCCTTTGAGTTATATTAAAAATGATGAGTTAAAGTGTGTTCAATGGTCTACATCAGTTAATTGTAAAATACTTATTCATGAGTTGCCTCACACAGTTCTCAACACTGCTCTCTGTAGGGTGACTTTTGTACTTTCATTCGCTCATTGCTCATTCGTTCCATTAAGCGCTTTATGATGTCCATGTCAGTGCTACAAACATAAAAGTAAATTGTTGCTGTTTTTCTACTCTTTCTCCCTCTGTTTCCAATATAAATATCGGCTTTCTCATTTTTATTTATTTTAACTATGCGTTGATTTAAAGATTTGCCTTTGTTGATGACATTCACTTTATATTCTACCAAAAGCATGCCATTCATGGTGTTGACTTAATGTATACTTCATTCATTTTCATATCCTTCTCGCCACTTGCACAATACATACATAAATAGTACAAGTGTCTATACAGGTGAAACTTATAAATAAAAAGTACTTGCATGGAAAACCTGAAAGCACTGTAACTGGTCACGCTTGCACGATTATCTGGTTATCTGGTTAAATATAATTTTTCTGTAGTGTATTTTGTTGCTGTTCAAGAGATAACCTGATAACCAGGCAAGCGAGAACAACCACACTAACTATGAGGAAGGAGAAGAACTAAAGTGAAAGCT
>NW_016216957.1:0-1634 GCF_001687245.7 Rhagoletis zephyria | reverse complement strand
AGCAGCAGCAGCAGCCGTGTTTAGTGAAGTCAGTTTAGTAGGGCAATGAATCATGTTCCGCTCAATTGTCAGTGGTGTGAGTGCCTCGTTAATTAATAATCCTAAAGTGGTGGCAAAGGCACCATTCCCACCACTTTACCAAACGACAGATGACTAATACTGAGCGGGCGTTTACTGTACGACCACTGTACAGCAAAAGTGGCACTACGCACAAGTACATCTATTATTAATGTACCCCTTTTGCAGGTCGATATTCGTTGTTGCAGTTTCCAAAACATGCATATTCAAATGGACGTGGAAATGGTGGGTGAAATTACATCAAGACAAATGAAGTGGCTCTCAGTGGCTGAATGTAGCTTTCGTGTTGCTGCTCCCTATTAATCAATTAGCTATACTGAGGACCAGTTTTTGTTACCGCCTGCATTAGCATCGTACTAAGTGTCTGGTTTTTCCATGCACTGTATCTGCTTGGCTCTAGTCTAGTCTTTGGCTTTTGTTGACTGTTAANTATTAATCAATTAGCTATACTGAGGACCAGTTTTTGTTACCGCCTGCATTAGCATCGTACTAAGTGTCTGGTTTTTCCATGCACTGTATCTGCTTGGCTCTAGTCTAGTCTTTGGCTTTTGTTGACTGTTAATGTTGTTGTCGTTTTTGAAAGTTGATGTGAGCAGGTCAGTGAACTGTTTCAAGCAAACTTACTGAGATCACCTGGGCCGTAGCGGCTTGGGTCAGGGCCAATGCCTCTTATGGATGGCTTCTCTGGTGGTAAACCTGGTAAAAAGGAGAAGAAGAAAAAAAAAGAAAAAATGTATGATTAGCGATGCAGCTTTCTACAGCAACAACAGGTAATCTACGGTGTTTGGCATTTGGGAGGGAGAACAATTTCGTGGCTTGTTCAATCCCCAATACCCAGGAGGACCAGCAGCAGAAAGCTGACAGGCAAGCGCACACACTTTCTAATTAGCATTATTAGCGGGTAACAAATGTTAGAGAGTTGAACTTCAGCTCAGCAGCAGCAGTGCCTTTGTTGTTTGCAGCCATGTTGAGATGGCTAATGAAAAGAAGCAGAACGAGCACACACAAATAGCGTTGCCTTAGCACACATACACCCAAACAAAATTAGGTATTGATTGAAGAGAAGCTGTACTGCTGCTGCTGCTTTTGCCATCACCTTAACACTAGATGCCATAAATGATACCAGTGAAGTTGCCGTTACACAGGATAATGATAGAGCCCCGGTAAATAAAAGCAGTAGCAGCAAATGCTGGTAATTAATGGAACAACCAGCACAACTAAAGAGTGTGTGTGCTCACATGTAAGTAGTTGAATTCATATGCAGTCGCACTGTGCAATGGGAGAAGAAGAAGAGCAGAAGAACTGCCGATTGAACACGGACAAGCTTTAATTAATTAAAACACACCATGAGTGTGAGGAAGACAGATGAAAAGGAAACAGCAGCAGCAGCTTCGACCTATTGAATGCAATCATCATAATTACCATTTTAATAAAAGCAAATCTCACGAGACCCTGTGAGGGGCAATGCTGCAGTGCAATTTGGACCAGCAACCGCAAATTAGACCGGTCACACACAAAAATATGCCTCATAAGGGTATGAGAATGGCTCAAATTCT
>NW_016216956.1:842-1634 GCF_001687245.7 Rhagoletis zephyria | reverse complement strand
TAAAAAAAAAGGTATCAAGCTCTTAAAAAATCACCCGTTATATACATACACACATGGCTCTGTATGTTCTCTGCACCCTGCAGGAAATGTATCTAACTATAAGCTAACTTTAAGTTGATTAGGAAGGAGCTAAAAGTCACTTATTATCTATATATTTTCTGTGACGAAAGCTAGCTATATTTCCATGGCGATGGCCGCGAAATAGTCAAGGGTGGTTTACCTCTGCATTAGATGTAACTAACGTAACTAACTACTTTTGGACATAAAATATCAATAGGAAAAACAAAACATTTTTTTTTTATTTTATTTTTATTTATTTTTTATTTCTATTTACTTTATTACATTTCATATTTGTTTTCATATTCTGCTGTAGGTGGTCCCATATTCGAACTCCGTCAGACATAACTTCAAAAGGATAATATGAAATTTCGATCTTCCTTTTATTTGTCCTCAATTCGAAAAAGTATTTGTGAAGTGCTGGATATTTAAATAGAAACTCGTTTAAAGAAAACAATCTCCCGATTTTNTTACTTGTCAACTAGTTTCAAGCTAGCTTTTTGTAGCTAACTACAAGTTATATATTTTATAGAAATACCGCAAAAAACTGGGTTACCTTTTATCAATTGATAATTTTTTTCTGCAGGACAGATCCTATGTACTATTTAAATTTAAAGAAATAAAAAATTTTAAAAGTTTAGTTATTGGGGTAATTTATGTTGCTCTCAAAAAATTTTTGCAATAATCTTATCAACCGTTATGTTAAATTACGGAGTTCTTGCGATTTTTTGCGGA
>NW_016216956.1:0-613 GCF_001687245.7 Rhagoletis zephyria | reverse complement strand
CTCCTGCATTACTTGTCAACTAGTTTCAAGCTAGCTTTTTGTAGCTAACTACAAGTTATATATTTTATAGAAATACCGCAAAAAACTGGGTTACCTTTTATCAATTGATAATTTTTTTCTGCAGGACAGATCCTATGTACTATTTAAATTTAAAGAAATAAAAAATTTTAAAAGTTTAGTTATTGGGGTAATTTATGTTGCTCTCCAAAAATTTTTGCAATAATCTTATCAACCGTTATGTTAAATTACGGAGTTCTTGCGATTTTTTGCGGACTACATATTGAAAACAAGGTTGGTCTACTTTTTTCCAAAAGTTTAACCCATCAACTCGAACCAGAACGGGTCTTTTTGACCCACTGTTTAAAAAAATGGCTTATAGATGGTTAAAATGTCCACTAAAATATTAAGCGCCAAATTTTTCTAAGGAGAATGTAATGAAAAATAATACTAATTTTTACCAAAAATGGGGAACTTTAACCCTTTGTAGAAAACGTTGCAANATGGCATATAGAGAATCGAATGTAATGAAAAATAATACTAATTTTTACCAAAAAGGNTGCGGACTACATATTGAAAACAAGGTTGGTCTACTTTTTTCCAAAAGTTTAACCCA
>NW_016216955.1:0-1635 GCF_001687245.7 Rhagoletis zephyria | reverse complement strand
CGTAGCCTTTTGACATGCGACATCCTCTGCCCCAGTAGGACTTGATGTCGAACGGGCCGGCGAAATCCACTCCCATGTTTGTGAATGCACGGGAAAAGGTTGTGCGTTCTTTGGGAAGGATTCCCATAAGTTGAGTTTGCGACCGTTTCTTGTGGATCGTGCAGACCTTGCANAAAGAGACGGGACAACCTACAACCATACGGAAGAATGATAGGATGACGTTCATTGTAGGACAGATCGCAAGATGCGCTCAGACGACCACCAGCCCTCAGAATCTCATCTTTGTCGATGAACGGGTTAAGAGGCAGGACTTCACTTTTTCCGTCGATGGATTTTCCAGATTTTAACCTTATATATTCTTCGCTGTAATATTGTTTTTGACAAATTGTTATTAAGCGTTGGGTCGTTGTTTTAATTTCGTTGGCCGAAATTGAACGAGACTCCGCTTTAAAGGAAGATTTCGCTTTGGGATTGATTAATTGATAGAATCTCATAATATAAGATATAACTCTCAAAGCCCGTGACAAATCAGAAAATCGATCGAGAATGTCGTGAAAGTCGCTTACTTTTGTTGTTGCATGAACATGCACCCTTTTTCCTTCAATGGTTGTGTCATAGTCCGATTCTTGTGCTGGCCATCTCGAATAGGCTTCTTGTAACCAAGAAGGACCCTGCCACCACAAGGAGTTGTTGACTATATCACTCGCCGAGAATCCTCTGCTGGCTAGATCCGCTGGGTTTGAGGACGAATCCACGTGGCGCCAATCTTTGTTTCCTACCTTGTCCACTAGCTTTGTTAACCTGTGGGCAACAAATGTTGACCCCGAACATGGAGGTTTTTAAATCCAAGCTAAAACTACCGTTGAATCCGTCATCAAATTCACCTTCAAATGAGCAAGGCTAAGGTTTTCAACGACAGTTTCAATTGTTTCGGCCAGTAACACTGCACCACACAACTCCAATCGGGGCAAAGATATTGTTTTGACCGGCGGTACCCTTTTTTTTGCCATAAGTAGGTTGACGAAAACTTTATCCTCAGTCTGAACCCTTAGAAAAACTGTCGCAACGTATGCCTTTTCCGAAGCATCGCTAAAGCCATGTATTTCTACATTATCGGTTTGCGTGAAATATACCCATCTTGGTATGCGGATGTTGTTTAATTCCGCGTAATCATGCGTAAATGCTTGCCAACGATCCCAGGTATTTGGAGATACGGTTTCAACCCAACCTGTTCCTTCTAACCAAATATTCTGCATAATGATCTTGGCGACGATTATAACCGGCGCAAGCGATGGCTGAAAGTATTGCCCTCTTTTTAATAATGCTACTATTTTCAATTGGTTTCGCTATAAAGTAGAAGTAATCGGAATGGGCGTTCCATCTGATGCCCAAAGCCTTTACTGCACTGGTATCTTCAAACTCTAAGAAATCTTTACTAAGTAAATGACCTTTTGGTATTCCTTGAAGTATTTTGCTAGAGTTTGAAGTCCATTTTCGTAATGGAAACCCGGCTGAATTTAGCACCTGTGATATCTCTTCTCGAGCTCTTATCGCGGCTTNGATGGCTGAAAGTATTGCCCTCTTTTTAATAATGCTACTATTTTCAATTGGTTTCGCTATAAAGTAGAAGTAATC
>NW_016216954.1:0-1635 GCF_001687245.7 Rhagoletis zephyria | reverse complement strand
AAAATGTGTATAGCAGAAATAATAATAGTTAGGATTGTTGGTGTGTTTTAGTGGGCGTGATTGTTTTAATAATTTGAATTATATGCTTGTCATTGTCATTTATTGTGAAAAAATTAATAAGATAAAGGGATTTTAGTGATGTTTTTATTTTTTAAACAATTAATTAAACTTATAATTTGTTTTACCATTAAAAATTTAAATTACAAATGTGTTTGTATATTAATTTTTGTGTGTTAATCGTTTTAAAATGTTAAAGTACTAGTTTAAAAATAATACTGGAAATTAGGAAAAATAGACAAGTGACAACAAAAACAACGAATCCAGTCAGAATAAAAGAAACATGAGAAAAAATTGTTTGATAACAATTGATAAAGAAAAAATAAAGAAAATGATGTAAAATGTTTTTTTATTGTTGTTGTTTACCAGCAATATTACGATTTCATCAAAATAAAAATTTTATTATAATGAAAATTAAAAATAAAAAGTAAAATTTTAAAATGGTAATAAAATTGTAAAATAAACCTAAAAAATTAAATGAAAATTTTAAGTGTTTTTGCGTGTTAAAATTAAGTGTTGTGTTTTATACAAAATTAATTTGGTTCAACTTATGTTTTATTTTTAATTTATTTTCTGCTGTTAATCATCATTTGTATTTTTTCACATATCCCAATTTAAAATGACAATCAAATTGTCTGTTTTTAATTGCTTTATCCTTTGCCCAACATTTTAAACAACAAAAATTAAATGTTATGTGAGTATTATTGGTACTTGTTTGTTTTTGTCACTTGAACCACGATTGCAAGCATTATAATTTGTTTTTAAAATAAACAAAAACATAAAAAATAAACAAAAAAGCACAAATGACATTGTTGATTTAGAGGTGGAAGGGTTTTTTGAATAAGTTGATTTGATGCAAATCACTTGAAGAGTAAATTCCTGTAAAATTAAAATAAAATTTTTTATTACTTTGTTTTGCAAAAAAACAGCATTTTTTATTTTAAATTAACAAAAATAAATATTTGTTTTAAAAATAAATATTTGTTTTAACTGACCTTATTAAAAAAATTGTAAACATTTTTGAATTTAACAACAGTTTGATTGACAGTTTATTACTCTTCTCGACATTTTTTAATTATAATTTTAAAAATGTAAAAACAAAATAACTACAAAATGCATTTGCATAATACTTTTATGCTATTAAAAATTGTTTTAATGTTTTGTTGTAAATAATATCAAATTTTACATTTTTACATTTTTTAACATCAAAACATGGTCAAGTGTGTTGTACAGTTTGAGATTATAAAAACTATAAAAAATTTGTCAAACATTGTTTTGCACAAGTGTTCAGTTCTAGACAACAATAATACACTGCACCGAAAACACACACACACAAAAACTAACCATCCAACTTACTAACGTTAACTAACGAGCAAACTGAAATTGATTACTTGCTGAAAAAGCAAAACAAACACAAAAAATAATTTTTTGACCGGCATAAAAGCTCACTTTTACTTTCTCTTGTACTTTTACTTGTTTCTGGAGCAGTAATCAATATCATATGAGGACAGAAAATTAGCAGCAGTGTTATTGGCATAATAATATAAACTTTAAAAGTATCGACTCGAACGTTGGGTT
>NW_016216953.1:0-1635 GCF_001687245.7 Rhagoletis zephyria | reverse complement strand
GCACTAAAATGAATAAAATAAAATAAGTTAAGGTCTCGTTAAAGTTACTGTTTATTACTATTGGTCCTGCCACCGGGTGCACCGAGAAAGGTGGATCGACTGGTATTAAACGAGCATCTAGAGTAGGCTTTATGAAATTTTTATTTGCTCCCGTATCTATAAGCAAGTTTAAGACAGTACTGACTGTGAATCGTCCTCTCTACGTTCACAATAATTTGAAGAGTCAAGTCTTTCTTCAGGACTACTGGTTTCTATATTATAAAATGTTTGTTGTTTTGGGAAGGCACCCTTTGACGATGTAGGCCCCCTCTTAAAAGCGTTTGTGCCTGAGGGTTGGTTCATACAGTTGACCTTCCTAGTTTGGGCAGTACCGTCAACTTCCACTTTCTCGACGGGTTTAGGGGCAGTTGGTATGTCTGGAGGTAATGAACTCGTTACTTGGTTGACCTGGAGACTGTTGTAAGTGGTCCTCTTATATTCGGAAGTGTGATTCCTGTTCACCCAGTTATAACTCGAGCGAGCACGTGGCGGTAGCGGTGTGTTGATAAGATATTCGTTGGGACAACGACATGGAGCCTGTGTGAACTATCGTATTCTGCAACGTTAAATTCTGAATGCCCAGGCAAGCTGAGTAAGCTTCTGGCAATGTTTTTGGGTTTTGCGCGATGAGCATGCGAGACAACTCAGGACTCAAATCCCGGGTGAATACATTTAGGGCTCTGATTCGATATGTTTCCACAAGGACTGATACTGTCTANTGATAAGATATTCGTTGGGACAACGACATGGAGCCTGTGTGAACTATCGTATTCTGCAACGTTAAATTCTGAATGCCCAGGCAAGCTGAGTAAGCTTCTGGCAATGTTTTTGGGTTTTGCGCGATGAGCATGCGAGACAACTCAGGACTCAAATCCCGGGTGAATACATTTAGGGCTCTGATTCGATATGTTTCCACAAGGACTGATACTGTCTATTGTGAGTAATCGTCACACTTAATTTTGTTTACAATGAGCGACAGTTGGTGGTTAACAGTCGCGTAGAATTCATCTAATTTCGAATTCCCTTGAGATAACTGATTAATTTAATGAAAAACTTATTGTGGAAAAGCAACAATCATTTGAAAAAATGGTAAAAGTGATAGCTATTTCGGAAATCACCACATTTCCTCATCAGACTTCTTTCAGTAGGATTCGAACCGACGATCCCACTGACTCAGCCAGTTACCTACGCACTGTGCTAAGTTAGCCTTGTAAATTATCGTTGCTTTTTTCCCACTTTTTCATTTGCTAAGCCAACGCAATCAAGTGCAGCTATTCCACTGCGATTTACACTTGATCATTCTATTTTTAGAATGTTTAACTTTTTTAGGTGTGCTCGTCCTTAAGTTATTTGTTTTTGTTATTTTATGGCCTTATAACAATTATATTCAATAATTTGTATTGAGCTCGAGGCCGTTTTTAATGAAAAACTTATTGTGGAAAAGCAACAATAATTTGAAATAAAATAATGTAATTTTTTTTTTTCGAATAATGCAAATTCTTCTCTATGAGTATGGAGTTAATTTTGTATCTTGTATTTCACATCTTGGTGCCGAGTTCCAGTCCTCTGCAATAAACACCTCCAGAGATATGCAGC
>NW_016216951.1:0-1635 GCF_001687245.7 Rhagoletis zephyria | reverse complement strand
ATTTAAAGCTAATTCAATAAATTAATTAAATAGAATTATAATCTGAATTTGCATGGCGAATGCCTAACGCTGACGAGATGATATGATAAGATTAATAGCCTCATGGCTCTTTGAAATCTACAAAGAAAGCCTGTCGGCGTAAACCTCTAGTACGTTGTGCCACAGTGAGAAGTTACAGAAAATATTTGCGCAAAATCACCTGCGAGCAATATCAATGCATTCCGGAACGGTTGAATGTTTCCACACAAATCTCGCAACGGTCGATTAAGAGACCCAAGCGATTTTTTATGTGCCATCGTGCACTCATTCGTTGTTTTGTACGCCCAAGTATGATAGACATTTTATTTTATTGTTTATAAATGAATTTAATTTTTATAAATCCTATATTTGGAGTCATATGTTTTTGAGAAAAATACACCGTAGGAATTTGAAAATTTTAAAAACACAATTCTCGACTGAAAAATAAGATATTCGAGTTAACTTGACGGCACTCAGTGTGCTTTTTTAACTCAATTAATTAATGAATTAATCGTAGCGCTTTCGACAGAAGCAATACTTTGATATGAAACAAAATGGCAATTACTCATTGACCTAAAAAAATTATAGTGTTCTTCGAATAAACATGCAAAATCCAACGGATATATTAAAAAAAAACGAGAAACAAGATTCCACTGTTTAAAAAACGAAAAAAAATTTCAACCCCTCAATTTGAAAAATGCATAATGTATACATATATTACATTTTTTATGATTTGCATGCAGCTGTGCATCCTTCATGCAATTTTATATCCTTTCCTTAAAAAAAAATTATAGAAATCGGTTAAGGTGGTCCAAAATTATGCGGTAACATACCTACATAAAAAGATACTCTGACGAATTGATAATCTCCTTAAAAAAAAAATTTAGAGAAGAATGATTGACTGCAATATAGCGAGAGTACCAGTTTGACAAAATAAAACATAACCAAAAATCATAGAAAATAAGGACGCTGGCTATGTTATGGCTTCCTTCTTTGTGATAAGTACTCTGCCACGTTTGTTCGAAAAATTATTTTTGGGGCAGAGTACAGGGAGACTCTTATTAAATTAATAAAGAAAACACTGAAAATCAGGACTTATTCGGTACAAATATAAAAAATCCGGACTCTTACACGTCCCGACTTTTAAAAAATATTCAGCGGGACAATTTTCTTAAAATCGGTACTATCCCGACAAAAAAGGGACGAATGGTCACCGTCCTTATAGTTATTTATTGAACAGCAAAAAGAGTNAGGACTTATTCGGTACAAATATAAAAAATCCGGACTCTTACACGTCCCGACTTTTAAAAAATATTCAGCGGGACAATTTTCTTAAAATCGGTACTATCCCGACAAAAAAGGGACGAATGGTCACCGTCCTTATAGTTATTTATTGAACAGCAAAAAGAGTAAAAAAATCGCGGTTTTTGCCATATTTGGGCAGCACTAGCAAAGAAATAAAAGGTGATAGAACCTTCCACTTAGGTTTAAATTAAATCTAGAACTCTCAACTACTGTCCCTGAAAATACCATCCCTGCTCCTTGACCAGATGGTCACTTATAGTTATTTCTCTTCTTCTTATTTGGCGCTGTAACCGCCTAAGCGATTTTGGCCGA
>NW_016216950.1:0-1635 GCF_001687245.7 Rhagoletis zephyria | reverse complement strand
GATTATAGTTACAAGAACATTTTTGGTTTCGTTTTAAATGGCTATATAAAAAAATATGTTACAAAAATCAAAAATAAAAGAATTAAGGAATTTTGAAATTTAAAAAATCATAAAAGCAAAAACTCATATAAATTTGGTTCATTTTTTTTATCAATACCTCTAACTGATCCTAAACAATCCTGAAAAAAAAATAAAAATTTTCGAAAGTTCAGGATTTCACAATCTTCCGGATTTCGCAAGTTAATTTTTTGGAATAAAGAAAAATATGTTCAAAAAATAATTTACAGAATT
Organism: Rhagoletis zephyria; assembly: GCF_001687245.7. Classification (NCBI taxonomy): domain Eukaryota; kingdom Metazoa; phylum Arthropoda; class Insecta; order Diptera; family Tephritidae; genus Rhagoletis; species Rhagoletis zephyria. The sequence goes on along the minus strand of NW_016216950.1, from coordinate 1,344 downwards.
TGGAAATTAAAAAAATCATCAAAGCAAAAAATGTTTTATAAATTTTGGGACACATTTTTTATACAATACCCCTAACTCATGTTAAAAGATCCTGAAATTTTCAATGTGTTCCTTTAATATATGGATTTTTTCCCTTTGAAAACAAAAATTGTCTTCCAAACTCTAAATTGAAAGTAAATTTAATTTAAATAAATATTTTCAAAAAACATTACAGAATTTTTAAATTTAAAAAAATCGTAAAAGCAAAAACTTATTTACATACATACATTTCAGGCAAAATTTTTTACACAGTACTTCTAACTGATTTTAATAGATCCCGAAATTTTCAAAGTGTTTTTTTAAATATGAATTTTTGAAATTTTGGAACAAATATTTGTTTGCAAAATATAAATTAAAATTTTTTAACATAACTTTACTTAGGGTTTTTAAAAAAGTGTTTTCTTTAAAATTTAAAAATTTCATATTTTGAAGAAAACACTGAAAATTTCACGATCTTTTAGAAATATTGTGCATATCAAAGAAATTTAGTCAAACATTATTGTAAGGAGGAAGGTTATCAATTCCTCAGAATATTTTCTTTCATGTATATTATGAGATATGTCCTTGGAACCGTTTTCGATTATTCTTTTTTATCGGAAAGGTGGCATACTAATTTGGTTTAGTTCCGATTACTGTAAAGAAATTAACTGTACTCCTAAATTTTTAAAGAGCATTGAAGTCGGTTATATTTTTGACTTAGAAATTACTGTGGCTCTTAGGAACTTTTAAATTTCAAAATTCAGTTCTCTTTTTATTTTTCGTATTTTTTATTATTATTTTCTTTATAGCCCTAAACATCACCTTTAAAATGAAACCGCACCAATTTTATACTATGTATAATTGTTTTTGGGATATTCAGAATTAACTTGGAAAATTGCGAATATTGTGAAATTTAGAAATTTGCACAGCTTCCGAAAAAATGTTTAATTTTTTCCTTTGGCAAAACTTCGTTATTTGATTAAAGACAAGTTCTGATCAAAATTCATCCAAATCAAAATGCGTCGATTCCAACCATTGGTCGATTTGACATGGATTGACCCGTGCTTATGTGCTACCAGCAGCGCCAATATACACTTAGCACTTGGAAAAGAGGAATGTACGAGTATGTATGCAGTTAGGCGGAGGATGAGAGGTAATGCTAGCTGGAGATGTGTTGCGGCGCGGTTGACTCGGCGCGCACTTATCGGCGGCCAGAAGTGGTTACTAATGTGGTTGGCTGATGCTCCATTTTCCTCACCTCTCCTCCGACTCCCCCACCCATTAGTAGCTTGTTGATGTGGCAATGCCTCAATGACAGTCAGCAGT
>NW_016216949.1:0-1635 GCF_001687245.7 Rhagoletis zephyria | reverse complement strand
TTACGTGACGAGTAATACGATAACGTATGTTACGATTCGAGCCCTGAATGGGACAATGAGTACGTTCGCGTATGTCATAATCCGAAAAATGTGTTTTTACGTGACTAGTACTACGATAACCTGTGTTACGATTCGAGACCAGGTTTATAAGCACTCCTATAAACGGCTTTTTGAAATAAGTCCTACAAAGTTCTTATATGTTTAGCGTAAGTATAAGTCCTCAGTTTGTGTCACTTCATACAGAAAGGGGAAAGCAATGCTGAGTCGAAATCCTATTGACTCTCAAGGCCTTTTAGCTCCTGAAATTATCTACTAGGAATTAAAAAAATTAGCTACATATTTCACTACACTCGGGTAATATTTTTTATAAATACGCCACTATTTTTAAAAACAAAAACCTTAATTGATTTTGTCCATTTTTTATTAAACAAAAATCCTACGTAGATCCAACCTATCGGGATAAGCCGCAAGTTTGACAAATTCTGTTGTGTTCAGGGTAGAAATACAAGATATGAATCGTTTATAATCTCTCTACATGCAAATATTTAATATCTTATTTCTAAATGAATACAAAAATTAAACCCAATGCTGTTTTTATACAAACAAATATTGAGGGTATTGTAAAGTATCTATCGTTAGGTAAGTATGAATTCATGTATGTATGAATAAATAGCTGATGCAGCCGCTGGACATATTATGAGCCCACAATGATATTGTTGATGGGAATGTGGATAAGTTTCACAAAGAAACCTATGAAGCCCATAATACAGAATCCAATAGCTGTAGCAATGGCGATTTTCTGGAACTCCTTACGGTCAGGTTTCGTGCATCGTTTAACCAAACGGATGGAGTCCTTGGCGAAGGCACGGCCAGGTTCACAAAATTTAACAACTTTATCCATGGTTTCAAGTAGCTTCTAGATTAGTTAGGCGGGTGATGGATGCTGCAATAGTAAAGAAAATTAATTGCATATACTAAACTACAACGATGTTGTAAACTAAAATCGCAATGATAGTTTGGAACGCAAACAATGGAGTGCAATTAACGGCGTTGGGGCTTCCACATAAATAATATAGTTTTCGTCTGAATATTGAAAGCTAAATACGTTTTGTATCCGTTTTTATGCTTTCTCCTTTCACTTGTATTTTTGCTGCACGAACTTGACGTGGCAAATGTCACCAATGTTTGGACATTTTCTGAACCGAATGTGTTTAAAATATAATTATAATTCCAATGCACATTTTTTATGTTATGTCTGCTGTCGAACTTAATAATTTGTATACTAAATTTCCAATTGGATTTGGGAATTCAGTAATAAAACACACAAGACGTACCGTGTAGCTTCGTCCGCTGCGAAAAGTTTGACACAAATTAAGCGGACAATTCGTTTTGCTTTCGGAGCAGTGCTACCAATCGGTATTCGTGTCACACGAATTGTCAGCCGAACTCTACGTGTCAAAACGAAAATCGTTGACGTTTCTAATGTCGATAAGGTAGACATCAGGGCTGCCGTTTTCGTACTATTCTACCAAAACTGGTAACTTTTATCTTCACAAATTTGAGTAACTTTTTGGTAGTTTTTTTAACTTCTGCTGAACATTTTCAAATATCTTTAGAAATGAAATTACATTTGCT
>NW_016216946.1:0-1635 GCF_001687245.7 Rhagoletis zephyria | reverse complement strand
AAGTTATTTGATAGTCACCATCTGCATCAATCTCTTCCATTCGGTCAGCTGCTTCCTCTTCGCCGAGTTTTCTGTATCCATGAGTACCAAATATGAATTATTACAATTTTTTGTTTCAAGCCATTAAATATAGAAAATAACGGAACTAGTTAGGTTGTAAAATGCATATAAATATATGTATACAGTGGCCTTCAAAATAATTGCAGAAAAATTCAAAATGATGCTGTTTACAACTTGTCTTTATTTATTTTGTCTTTATTTAATAATTTTCATTTATATTGGCGGATCTATATCAGATCGATACCACATAAACAAAAGTTTCAAAGCTTGCATAAAGTTCACAAAAACTAACTAAACTTAAAAAATGTTCGTCAAAATTTCGATTTTTTTTAATAAATTTCCTAGAAACATTTCGAGTATGCAGTTTTATAGCCGATTAAATTTTAGTATAACAAAGTGCAAGTTTTGTAGAGACTGTTGCACATTTTGTTCCTTATAAAAGTAAGTTTTGTTCATGCTTTATATGGAAGCAAATGCGCAACACGCCCCACAAAACAAATCTTGAAGCTCGCATTAAATTTTACTTAAATTAAATGAGCTTCAAAATTGCACAATCGAAATCTTTCTAGGAAATATAGCTAAAAAAATCGAAATTTTGATGAACATTTTTTTAAGTTCAATAAGGTTTTGTGAACTTTCTGCAAGCTTTATAACATTTATTTATGTGGTATCTGATATAGATCAGCTCATATTTTAAACGAAAATGATTAACTGTATTGTATGTATAGTTTCAGGCAGGCTCATCCTAAACTATGTACTTTTTATTTTAATATTTTTATTGAGTTTTGTACCACGATTTTTTGTTTATTAGGGAAAACTGAAAAAGCAACCAAGTTTAAGCGGTAGAAGTTATAGCAGCTATTTCGGAGATCACCACATCTCCTCATCAGACTTCTTTTTTTCTAGACTTCAGCAGGGATCGAACCCGCATCATCGATNTAGACTTCAGCAGGGATCGAACCCGCATCATCGATATGCAAAGTCAGAAGCGCTAACCACTGAGCTATGCACACCCCGTAAACTCTTGTTGCTAATTCATTACCTTATTCAACCTACTACCATCAAGTGCAGCTGATTTACCGCTAGCAACAAAAGCGCTTCTGACTTTGCACATCGATAAATAAAATTACTTACCCTAAGTAAACATAACTTACTCAACGAAGTTTAAAATAACATGGCCCAGTAGCACAGCTCCAAAAATATATTTTAAAAATTTATTTATAAAATATAGAAAAAATAAATAAACAGAAATAAGTTGCCAACAGCATCATTTTGAATTTTGCTCCTGTTATTTTGAACGCCATGTGTTTGTGTAGTTACTGATAAATAATGCAAAAACCTTTAGTTTTTAATGGCGCTTATTTCTTCTACATGCCAAGGGCAGACGCATTCTCTATTATAAATAGTCATAAATATTGTGCATCATGCAAAACTGACATACACTCCGACTCACACTAATACAAAAATTAGGTCTTAGCTTGCATAAATGTACATAGATATATGTGTATATGGGGAAAGGTGTTTTTTATGGTATAGCATTAGGGCTTTTAACAATTAAAGCATTAATCAACAACA
>NW_016216945.1:0-1635 GCF_001687245.7 Rhagoletis zephyria | reverse complement strand
CAGAAATATTAAACCCCCCCTAAAATATATTCCTGGGTGCGCCCCTGTTATCAACCAATACTTTCCATATACCAAACAAAAGGAAATAACTTGAGTTTTTTACTTAAGAAAATAATTTCAGCGGTGTTCGAGTATTTTCGCAAATAAAAGACTTATCCAAGTTTTTCGAAAATTTTTTGTTTTAAAATGCTCGAATTTTAGCCAATATATATAAAACTCGTTCATACATTTCAGGTTTTCCAAATTATCGAATGCAGTGCACTGGCATCTCCTCGTCTCAATAGCTGCCATAGAAGTCGTGAGATATCGAATTTCCTTCTATGTTGTAATAATCTGGAAAGCACAGTATAAAAGTGCTAAAATATTCAGCCACCTCGCTTAAAACTATACGGTATTTCATAACTACCATATTTTGTGAGCGTTTTTATACTTACCATAAGCATATGTCTACATGTACACTAAAGCATAGCATAACATTTTACTTCAGCATTAGCAATACTGTTACCATACATATATATGTAGGTAACTCGTAGCAGCTCTGTAATAGGTACATACATCCAAACGCTGCTCTTGTGCCCCATTCACCGGTGGCCATTCACCGGGTACCTACCATGCATTTTTTCGGCATTCTCTTTTGTGCACTCCATTCGTTGGTGGTGCATTTGACGATTTGCATTTGCCATTGCAGTTTATTTTTCTTTTCTTTTACAAAAATCGCTGCTTTTACCTTTATTTCCTTTGCGAAATTGCATTTCCCTATTTCTGCATTTCTGTCTGTGCATTTTACATTTTGAATTTGCTTTGCATTTGCAGCTTTTCGATGTTGGGCCTTTCGTTGCCACTTCAGTTTATGAGCTTTGGCCAGGACGGACGGACGGCAGACGGGACGCCATACCACTACGCGTCGTCGGTGTAACAAACGTTGTAGTAACAATATTTTATGGCTCATTCACTCGGTTTTTGCGCCATCTCGGGGTTGTGGTTGTGTGTTTCCTTCATGCAATTCGGTGTTCGGAGAGTAACAGACGAAAGTGCTGCAGAGTTGTTGCCGAGCGAATTGTTGTTGTTTGAAGTTGCTGCTGCAACGCGAATACCAATACATTTGTGCATATGTAGGAGTGCATAGGTGCATATACACACATATCCATGTACATACATACATACAAAAAATTCAGCCCAACTGTAAAGCGAAATTTGCGTATTTTTTGCATTCTCCTGGATGCCTGAAACTCCGTTCGAATAAACGAAAAGTGTGAGATCCGTCGGCGTAAAACGGACTTTCGTGGTTTAAAATAACATTTTAGAAAAAAATAAAAACTAAAATTTCGAAATCTAAAAAAAAATATCTAATGTAAGAATGTGCAGTCATAATGAATTCTAAAAACATACAAAACATCAAAATTGTCTAGAATTTTCGCTAAAATTGCTGCCTCCAATGTTGCAAACTTAACTGCTTATGGAATGTTTTTAGCGAAAAAATGCACACAAAAAAAACGTATTTTTTCGCTATGATCTCCTCTTCTTTCCATTCATTGAAGCAACTCTCTTTTATTTCGCATATCTTTCCGCACATTAAAGTATTGTCCAGCAACAATTTACCACCAACTATTAGCTGTTAAAAATGTCCACTTCCAA
>NW_016216944.1:0-1635 GCF_001687245.7 Rhagoletis zephyria | reverse complement strand
AATTTATCATTTTATAAAGTTTGTCAAGGGTTTATCACTTTTGATGAAGACCCCTGCTGTGCAACTGAGTAACCGACTGTCAAGGTAGTATGTACATTAGGGTGGCCCAAAATTTATTTCCTCCAGCCACCCACCAGATCTGAAGAATTTCAAAAATAAGGAAGCACGTATTTTTTTTTTTTTTAATCTTAATAAAATTAGTTATTTTAAGTTTTCATAACCACATCACGCATTCTACTCGATGTTTTCTGTAGGTTAGTGGTAAAAAATTTTGAAAAATAAGGTTGCCAGATATTTGAAAGTTTAAAATTATTTAAAGGTCAATAAAATATTTAAGTCTCTTTATCAAAACTAAAAGCGTTTGAAGATATTTAAATTTTTTTTTGAATGGGGTTGCCAACTTTATAAAAAAATAGAACACTGATTTAAAAAAAATTAAAGCAAACATATTTGGTACCACAATACGGGTAGCACACGAAAGGTGTACGCATAAGCTTTGGACTAATATGTTTTTATATAGGGTTGTCACCCATCTGTTAACTAAGATGAGGTAATTATGTAAGTTAAGTGAAATGATACAATACCTTTGGTTTGAAACTCATATTTTACTTAACTGCATGTAGCATGATTTGAAAAATTGTTTATTATAGATAAATGACAACCCTATCCAAAATATATGTGAATTTAAGTATGTATTTTCAAAAACCTTTGCTGGGAGTGCATCCATTTGATACTCATGATGTGGTATTAAGTTAGCTTAAATTTTTAACCGTTGTTGCATGTTTTGGAAAGGTGGCAACCCCGTACAAACATGTTTTATAATCTCTTCAAACGCTTTAGCTTTTAGATGCAACTTAAATATTTTATTAAGCCCCTAAATAATTTTTAATTTTCAAATATCTGACAAGTCTGTTTTTCAAAATTTTTAAGTGAATTAAGCGTCATAGTGTTATATTTTGAAGACTTCTGAAGGGAAACAGTCTTATTCGATGCAAAAATATTTATTTTTAACGATTTTATAGCAATTCTACGAAAAAATTTATTTTCCCGATGTACAATGCAAGGGAAAGTTCGAACCCCCAGCCGCCCGGGTAAATTTTACCAGATTTCGAATTAAAAAAAAAAAAACACGTGTCTCCCAATTTTTGATATTCTTCAATTGTGAGGGGTGGCAGCAGGAAACATCAAAAGAGTTGATTTTCCTATGTATTTTTGAGCAACCCTAATGTACATATTTATGTATTCGTAGCAGCATAGAAGCATGCATTGCTACCGGATGACTTGAAGCAGCTAACTAGAAGGGGGTCTGTACAGTGGGGATATTCATAGAGTTTGTTGAGACGACGGCATTCGGAGTAGCAAAAGCGGAATAAGCTGTTAATGTTAAGTTACGCTTTAATATGTCTTGTTGCGTTTTGTTATTTTATGTCACGTTAGTTTATTTAATGTTATGTTATGTTATGCCGTGTTATTTTATCTTTTGTTATTCTATTTTATTTAACTTAATTTTAATGCAATTTTTTATATTATTTAATTTAATTTTTTTTTCAATTCGTTCATATATTTCGCTGTATTAGGTGAACAAACCTATCGTTACTCTTTGTAATATGCCTCCTGTTATCCGTATTCGTTGGA
>NW_016216943.1:0-1635 GCF_001687245.7 Rhagoletis zephyria | reverse complement strand
TGTGGCTAACGCAGCCGTGTTGCAATAATTAAACACGTCTTTGATTAAGTAATTTGAAATTGTTTTGTATGCATTCTAGTGCTAGATTGAAATTATTAAAAAAAAATAAACCGTTAAAGTTAATTGATGAAGAAGAAGGGGCTTTGGTCGAAATACATGATGCATTTTACATATGTATGAAACAAAACTTAAATTTGCGCGGAGTACTGAAAATGAAGATGCACACGTCACTTGAATATTCGTATGCTCATAATTGCGGTAAATTGGCATTTTTTATTTTGTATCGGATATACCGATCGATCTCTATTTGGACAGGTAAACAAAGTTTTGCACACAACCCGACATAAAATTTATCCGTTGCACACACCAATTCAAGGCGTATTTACACCAAATTGTATTTAAGTGGATGCCATCCTTTCTAATGCCACAGAAGAGGCACAGACAATCAAGTTTATTGCAAAGAACGTAGATAACTAGATTATAGATATAGATAGTTAACAATGAGGAGAACGAAGAAAACCGCGTAATTGTTGAACGCATGAATAATCATTTTTGTTATGCAAATTCTTTTATAAATCATGTCGTTGTGTTAAATTATTCTACACACGTTGTCAAAAGCGAAAATGAAGAAAATTGCAGTGAAAAGCTAACACCAAATTGGAAACAACGAACAAATGTAAACAAACGGCTAATGTCAAAATCGCCTTACTTTTTTCCTAAATGCGATTATAACGGGCTACTCTTCTTCTTGCGTGATTCGGTATTTTTGGTTCATTGCAGCGAACCCTGGTGCTGAATCAACTAACAAGATCACGGTAAAGAATGAAAAAAGTAAATTTCTGAGTGTTTTTGATATCCGCCTAAGAACAAAAAAAAAACAAAGAAAACGAAAAAGGCGCGGTGATTGAGTGCGATTATATTGGTATTTATTATAAAATATAAAAAGTGAAACTTGATGACAATTAGCAAAAAAAAAGTTCATAAAATATGGTTTTCATGCATGATACAAAAATTTGAAGGTAAAACCCAAGGCGAATTTATATAAGGTGGTGTTACTAACTCAGCAGCGGGTCGATTTTTCAATGCCAACGTTCTGACCATAAATGTTCGCCCACTCTTTACGAAAATTTAGGCCTTTTGGCAGACCAAACAAACGCACACACTTGTTCCAATCACAAAGCGCTTAATTTTATATCATGAATTTTTTAATAAATCAATTTTAAAATTAAAATCCCTCATAAAACACACGAAATTGCTAAAAAAAAAAGCCTCCCCGAAGCGATAGAAGACGATGTAAACAAAACGGAAAATCATCAAAAACGGTACAAAAACTTTTCTGAAATTCGATTATAAATACAACGATGGCCGATTAACTGATCTGTAGCTCGCATCTCTAAATTCGCCTTGACAGCGTCCTTGACAGAGTTGGCATCACTGCTTTTCGCCTTGCTTTTGTCAAGTAAATTTTTTACAAGCTGATTGTCGCAATTCTGTCAAATTCAGTTCACGGATAAAGTTTGCGGAAAAATGAAAACAATGAAAATTTAGAAGTAAAATAAAATATTGTTAGTTACTTGGTTTGTGGGCAAACAAGTGAACAATAAATTTATGTGTATAAAGTGCGAAGCAAACAGT
>NW_016216942.1:0-1635 GCF_001687245.7 Rhagoletis zephyria | reverse complement strand
TTAACTTTGGTTTCATGATGCCGCTTTGTTAGATTACCCACTTTCAATGACCAAGATACGCTTCTGCCCCGATATGGGCATCAATCATCCTTATGCTATACCTCTTCGTCTGAGTCTGGAGGAGAATATGAAGAAATTTCAAGGATGCTGTTAAACAAGCTCTTGTAGTTCCAGCTATTCTATGGCAATTTTTCTTGCCATGGACCTACAAATATCGTACAGCTATTTTAGCTTTTTCTTTTACGAGCGTTTTCCATAGTCAAGAATACATACATACATATATAATACATACGTCTATGTATATATACGCCACTGCTGACAAATCTAAATGGCAGTAAAATTGCTCTGAACTTTTAATTCGCAAATTTGCCTTCTTTGTTTATGAAGTTCACACAACTTTTACCGCACAATTCACTTATCAACTCAAATGCGTGTAAATTCAGGCGCCACAGTATAATGCGCCTTAAAATGCCGGCATGAATTAGATTCTTTGCAATCTTTGTTGCATCTCGCTGATTCTTCTTGTGTGTATGACACTTCGTTCAACACATGCCTACAAACTTGCCACAACGCAATTATTTTGAGCTGTTGCAGTATCTCAAGGAAAACTTGCACCCTCTGAGATGCCAAACAGTTTACACCTCTCATTTTCGTATTTATGACATAATCACATTAAATACTTATGTACATAGTACTTCCACTTAGGAAACATACTCATATCATTTTGTGTTTGTGATGTCTTCGCCTGTGCAACATGCAACCGCAGCTTTACACTTGAGTTGCACGTGAAAATTATCACCGCATATAAGTTTGTCAGAGTTTTTAGCGCTTTCCAAGTTAATACGCTCAACCGCAGCGAATGCCACGCTGAATGGAATAGAGCGTTTATGATTTCGCTTAAATATGCGCTTGTATTAAATCGCCTAATGCTACAAATTATCTTTATTACGTGCTGTATTTTGGCAATTCAGGCAGAAATAGAGCTTAATGTTAAAAAAAGTAAGTGAGACTTACGTTACATTTCTAATTTGTTTAATTAACCAATATACATTCATTGGTTAACAATTTTGAATAAAACGACAGACTAGTTAATATAATGTTTTAAACTTAAGGTCATATCTTATCTTTTTTCTATCTTTATTCTACCCTTTTCATTATAATTATATTTAACTTAATCTGCTTTTCTTCATCTTTCGTGTTATGATTTCCTTTATCCTGATATGTGTGTCAGGATGACTGTTCAGGATCTTGTGCATATGCATATTCGTTGCATTTGTAAATTGACAACAATAAAATGCACACCGTTTCCATGAAAGCCGGCATAAACTTTGCAAATGCAATTCCAACTGCAAATCCCAGACCATTTTCACAACATCCTGAACAGCCCCTATGTGTTTCATATTTATTTTATCTTTCGTAAACATTTTTTCCCTCCCCTTATCGACGTTATAATCGCTATATTTTAAAAGAAAAGTGTTTAAATTTACCTTGGTATTCATCTTACATATCTTTGCTTGTATCCTTTTCTTCATGTATGTACATATTCACATTGGGGTGCGATGACGTGTTAAGCTGTGATGTCAGGTAATACGATGCGATGTGAAGACATTTGATCTGATATAATGTGATGTGATA
>NW_016216941.1:0-1635 GCF_001687245.7 Rhagoletis zephyria | reverse complement strand
AAATTAATGTTCTTAGTTTAAGGAACACCATTCGCTGTGGGTATCCACGGACACTAACAATCGGGGTGAGTCTCTTATCGACTTTGTTTGTAACATCGGAAGAAGGCCAACTTTTATAACCCCTAACAGAAGGGAGGTACTAAACATTTATTTTGTGTCGGATAGCTTTCTAGAAAATATTAGTGAATGGCCACTTCTTTTTCGATCATAGATACATAAATCTCAAGATCTCTTTCGAACCACCATCCTCAGTGGCTTACAGAAATAGGAGACGAACCGTCTGGAACAAGTTCAGGAGTATACTCTCGGACCTCCGTTTTAGAAGCGCTTCTCGCAGTAAGTCGCGTTTACCGATAACATCTGATGAAGCGGAATGTGTAGACCTTCAGCATGCTTCTATCGGTGGACTAGATTCTTCGGGAAAAATTGAGGAAGCAGTGGACCATATCACCAAAGCCTGCAACTCGGCCTTTTCCGCCTCCTGCCTTACCATAATTCCGAAGGGGGAAGAGAAGCCGGAAGCTTTTTTATAAGACGAAAAGAGATGGATCGTGGCATTCCTACAAGAAAGCCTTACGAAATTTCAAGCGAGCTACCAAAAGAGCTCAGAGGACATCATGGAAAAACTTCTGTGACAACATTGAGGAACATTTGGAAGGCAACCGGTTGCGAAAGGTCTTATAAAAGAGTCCCTTTTCTCCCAGTTACATTCAGAGGCCAGAAGGCGAGTGGACTTCATCTCGTGATGATATCCCAGAGATACTTGTAGATAAACACTTCTCTGGTTGCACCGTAGCGCCGAGTAACTCGGCCCGGCTTTAGGACCACTCTCGGCGAGGAAAGCCATCCTAACCCACAGGAGTGTGAATAGGGCTATAAGATCTTTTAAACCTTTCAAATCCTCTGGCCTGGATGCCATTTTCCCAGCGGAGTTGCAAGAAGCATATGACATATTATGCTCCAACCTAACGGTAATCTATAAGGCTTGTCTCAACCTGGGACATATACCCAAAGCATGGACATGGGCGAAGGTCGTCTTCGTACCGATGGAAGGCAGCACCTCTCATGTGAAGCCTAACGATTTTCGACCAATCAGGCTTTCGTCTTTCTTCCCAAAGGTCCTGGAAGGGATACTGGACACATTCCTTCGGCAAGAGATGGATCCTAAGAAGTATCTGAGGCAAATCTGTGGAAACCGCACTCCACAAAATCGTTTCCGATATTGAAAAATCCTTGGCATACAAGGAGCTAACACTGGGTATCTTTCTAGACATAGAAGGAGCCTTTAATAATATCGTACCAGAGGTGATGACAGCATTTATGTTCCAAATCGGACTGGATCAATCCCTGGTGAACTTTGTCAGTGTACTCCTTAATTGGAAAACTATATATTCGGAGATGGGTGGAGCTCATATCACAAGATATGCGACAAAAGGCACTCCTCAAGGAGGAGTACTCTTATCACTCCTCTGGAATCTTACGGTAAACACCCTACTCTATTGCATATGCCGATGATCTTGCCCTAACTGCAACCGGTAAACACACAAAAATTCTGGGAGAACTGTTGCAGAACGCCTTGAGTATCTTGGAAACCTGGTCTAGAGAATGCGGACTGAACGCCAACCCGGCTAAAAC
>NW_016216940.1:0-1635 GCF_001687245.7 Rhagoletis zephyria | reverse complement strand
AACGTGACTGGTGTAGAGTTGAATATGTTTCGTTGAACGCTTTTTACACAGTTAAATATTCGAATAAATGCGAAGAATATAGTACTTACTTTTTATTTAACAGCTTAGGCTATCTGTTCGCTGCATCGTTTGATGGGTATGAGTGAGTGTGTGATAATGAAAATATATGGCACTATAGCAAAATTGTGGATTCATTTAAGGTTTCTTAAGGAAAAAGTTACAAATGAAAAATTAATATAAATACATAATATGAACTTAAATAAGTCAACGAAATAAACTGTAACATTGTAATTTTTTTTACCTATTTTGTTAATTCGTTTAGTTTAGTACAAATAAAAACCAGTGCATAATAGAAAGAAAAATTTAATTATTAGTGAAAATCAAACAGTGCAACTAAAATTTTTCCACTACGTAAGTCATATGGAGTCCTGGAACTGTTGGAGAATACTAAAATCATATCAAAATTCAAAATATATCGAATCAAACCTAGATTAGTGAGACCCGGATATTCCATTAAGTGAAAAACTTTGCTATATGCTTAAAAAAGTTTACACTTGGGGAAGAGTTCTAGAATGAAAGCTCAGTTAGATATCTAGGTATCAGCTGACACTAGATCAGTGTGGACTAGAGACTTACAGTTTTACGCCGCCACACATGGCTTATTGCGAGAAGTCATTCATGGCAGATATACGCTCGGAGGCTTGTCATTCAGGCTTAGGTTAGGTTTCACCAGACAAAGGACTCGATTATTAAGGGACAGTTAAGGGATTATTATTTGGGAAAAGTAATTACGAATGTGTATAATTTCAATGCCTGAGAGCTCCTCAGGGTCAGTCAGGAAGTGCGAGCCAAAATTTTTCCATCTTAGCCTCGTGAAGATTGAACAGTCTAATAGAAAGTGTTGAGATGATTCCACATCATCATCCTCTTGATAGCTGATGGAAAAGGGAGCAGATAATATTCCTATTCTTACCCCGGGAATACCAATCGCAAAATGGCCTGTCAGACCCTCTACCAAAAGGGATAGCTGAGAGTTTGCAAGCATAATGAGCTCCTTTAACCGCCCCCGGTCTACCCCAGGCAACTGCGCGTGTCCTAGTTTTAACCCAGCGTTCGCTGAGCTGAGATGCTACGCGCACACCGCTTTAAAGCCAGTTAATATCTGTTAATTTTGCTATCTGCATATTTTAAGAATATCCGTTAATTTTGTTATCCGGATACACGGATATAACCCGGATATTCGCATTTTTTAATCTGACACTCGAATATTCGGATATTAAAAATATTCGGTGGATAGAAGTCACAGCCCTATTATGCATATAAGTTAAGCGAAGAATTTTGCTGCGTGATCCTCTGACTGTCGATACGTTAACATTTAAAACCTAGTGCCTGTTCGGTTCAGAGATTTTAAGGATTATTACATTTTTAATTTTTTTAAGTGGCAATTCCAAAAATCGCAAAACAAACTATGTAAGTCTCTTTAAAGTGTTAATTAAAAATTAAATCTGTCTCCAATACTTGGCCAATAAGTATTTAGTTCTTCCAATAGTTTTCTAACATCTGTATTTATTTCCACTAGGCGAGAATGCCTATGGCGACGCCTACGTACATATTTACATACATACATACATACAT
>NW_016216939.1:0-1635 GCF_001687245.7 Rhagoletis zephyria | reverse complement strand
TGAAAAAAATGGCGCTTACGTTATTTTGGCGGTTAGGGCTCGATATATATTAGTATAGATAACCGAACCGTACCCTGCAAAATACCTTTTGCTTGTTCAAATTTCAATTCTAAGAACAAAATGGTTTTTAAATATACAAAAAGTTTATAATAAAATTTGAACTTCTAACGCTTAGACTTTGTTGCTTTTTCCATTTTTCCTAATGAACAATCGTGGTACAAAGCTCAATAACACTATTGGAAAAAGTCTTACTTTTATGATTGTAATGTCATTTAACTTTGTATCAAATTGAAACTAGACTTTCCCAATTGGTACAATGTACAAGGATTATGGAAAAGTTGAAGGGAATACATTTATAATTTAAAAGACTATCGATAGTCTGTCTACCCATGGTTTGTAAAAACTATCATACTGTTTAACAACTTTTCCGGCATATGTAGATCCTAGTTTCAACGAGCGCAAACCTTATTGGATAAAAATGCGGTACATCGCGATGTACCAAACTAGCTGTGATATGGCTAAATTTATCTTTATTGAAAATTAGCCTCTTAACACAAATGCATATGATATTAAATATATACAATACTTTACATGAGTACATATATANTGTACATATGTATGTATGTATGACCACAAGTATATCGGCGGTAATTATCTAATCACTATCGATTTCCATGACCTTCAAACGGTTTGCAGCTTTTAAACGATCGTCGAATATATCGTCGTTTAAAATACAAAGCCGCGTATCAGCAAAATGCAAAACCGCGTATGTGAAGTTGTAGAAATTATTTTCTAGAGCGTAAAAACACTCATATTCCAAAATGGTTTTCTTTTTTATAAAGCAATCGCATTTCTGACTAGCATATTTCTGGACGAATGGATAAGGATTGAGCCACAAGAGCTTGTGTGACCAAATCCAATTTTTGGCAGCAAATGCCAGTTACGCAGTTTTGTACTTTGAGCGATGGTATACATAAATAACGCTATCTCTTTTCTCCACAGAGTGTATGTTGGCTTATACTAGCGAACATTTTGTTTTACTGTTGCACGCTTTTTTATATACGAAAGCCAAATGCCTGTAAAAGATCATTTTCAATACGATTCGCTTAGTTGGAAGTCAGAAAGTAAGTGCATAGTAGGGTACCCTATTATGCGACTTTTTTCCAAAACCGGGATTCCAGTTATTCGAAAAAAGCCAAATTGAAGACAGCCGGTTCTTAATTTTTAAATTAGGAAAAACCGGGTTAGTCCAGATATTTGCTTTTAATTTTTCGATTTTGGAAATGAAAGCCAAAGTTAAATAAAACTATTTAAATTGCGGTTGGCTTTCATTTAAAAGGCAATTACAATATTAGATCTAACAACTAGTGAAAGTATCTGGAATCAACTGATTTTTTCTTTAGCAGTTAAAAACCTAAAATTTTTATTTTTATAATTATTTCCTAAAAACAAAATTAAGAGAAAACTCATATTTAATAAATTTAGTCTACACAGCTTCTCATCTTCTACATTCCTAGCTGCATTTTTCAGGTTGTATCAATATACTAGAAACACCGGTTGATTCGATAACAAAGCTTCGATTTACTCGATATTCGAAAACTTACGCTTTCAAAAAAACCGGCCTCAAAAAAAAAA
>NW_016216938.1:1500-1635 GCF_001687245.7 Rhagoletis zephyria | reverse complement strand
TTTGCGTAAATATACTTCCGTCCCCTATTTTCCGGCAACACAGAAAGGACGGTTCTACTTAGCAAGGGTTATAATCCCTAGGCGCGGCCGAAGGCTGCCAACGCAGAAAGAAGTTCTGCGCAAAAGTACTTCCGG
>NW_016216938.1:0-1334 GCF_001687245.7 Rhagoletis zephyria | reverse complement strand
CTTTTCCGGCAACACAGAAAGGAGAGTTCTACTTAGTAAGGGCTATAAACCCTTGAAAGAATTTGTGGGAAAAATACTTCCGGTCCCCTTTTCCGGCAACAGAGAAAGGAGAATTCTACTTAGTAAGGGTTATAATCCCTAAGCGCGGGCGAAGGCCGCCCACGCAGAAAGAAGTTCTGCGCAAAAATACTTCCGGTCCCCTTTTCCGGCAACACAGAAAGGAGAGTTCTACTTAGTAAGGGCTATAAACCCTTGAAAGAATTTGTGGGAAAAATACTTCCGGTCCCCTTTTCCGGCAACACAGAAAGGAGAGTTCTACTTAGTAAGGGCTATAAACCCTAAGCGCGGGCAAAGGCCGCCTACGCAGAAAGAAGTTCTGCGCAAAAATACTTCCGGTCCCCCTTTCCAGCAACACAGAAAAAAGAGTACTACTTAGTAAGGGTTATAATCCCTAAGCGCGGGCGAAGGCCGCCCACGCAGAAAGAAGTTCTGCGCAGAAATACTTCCGGCCCCCTTTTCCGGCGACACCCAAAGAAGAGTTCTACTTAGTAAGGGTTATAATCCCTAAGCGCGGGCGAAGGCCGCCCACGCAGAAAGAAGTTCTGCGCAAAAATACTTCCGGTCCCCCTTTCCAGCAACACAGAAAAAAGAGTACTACTTAGTAAGGGTTATAATCCCTAAGCGCGGGCGAAGGCCGCCCACGCAGAAAGAAGTTCTGCGCAAAAATACTTCCGGTCCCCCTTTCCAGCAACACAGAAAAAAGAGTACTACTTAGTAAGGGTTATAATCCCTAAGCGCGGGCGAAGGCCGCCCACGCAGAAAGAAGTTCTGCGCAAAAATACTTCCGGTCCCCCTTTCCAGCAACACAGAAAAAAGAGTACTACTTAGTAAGGGTTATAATCCCTAAGCGCGGGCGAAGGCCGCCCACGCAGAAAGAAGTTCTGCGCAAAAATACTTCCGCCCTCTCTTTTCCGGCAACACAGAAAGGAGAAGCCCCCTACGCAAAAAGAAGATCTGCGCAAAAATACTTCCGGCCCCCCTTTCCGGCAACACAGAAAGAAGAGTTCCACTTAGTAAGGGTTATAATCCCTAAGCGCGACCGAAGCCCGCCCACGCAGAGAGAAGTTCTGCGCAAAAATACTTCCGTCCCCTCTTTTCCGGCAACACAGAAAGGAGAAGCCCCCTACGCAAAAAGAAGATCTGCGCAAAAATACTTCCGGCCCCCCTTTCCGGCAACACAGAAAGAAGAGTTCCACTTAGTAAGGGTTATAATCCCTAAGCGCGACCGAAGCCCGCCCACGCAGAGAGAAGTTCTGCGCAAAAATACTTCCGTC
>NW_016216937.1:0-1635 GCF_001687245.7 Rhagoletis zephyria | reverse complement strand
AAACGAACGGAGACAAAATTTATGTTAGCGTATTAATATATAGATTAGCTCACTCGCTTCATATCTTACTTCCTATAAAAAATAATGAAATGCTGCAAAAGTAAATCAACCAGTGACGGCTGTTTTTGCGTCAATTGAGCGAGATGTTAACAAATCCAATATCTAAAATCCTTCGACAAACGTACAAATAATGAGAAAGTATACGACAAAAATCGCCATTGAAAGTATCATAGGTCGTCAAAAAATTACTGTGGATGTTAATAATAATATCGAAGTAACTGATTGTGGTTTCATTAGCAATAAACAGGAAAAAAAGACGAAAAACGAGTAACAGCTGCTGGGAATGTGAGCAAACGTTATGTAACGAACATTCCAAAAATATCATAAAATATAATATTTGTTAAAAATAAAGTGATTATTTAATTGTTTTTGTTATCCTAATAAGTTATATAGTATAGCTATTTTAACGAATTACGTGCGTATAATAGAAAAAAACTGCGGTGCTTTTGTGGTTACCGCGGTACACATGTATTAACACAAGTGTTAAGTGATAAATGATTTTAATTTTTTGTATTTCATATGGAAATAGTGTTAAATTCGAAGTTACATACGTTTTTCTGATTACTTTGTTTATTTATGGGGTTTTCATGCAAATTGCTAGAAATTCTAAAATATAAATGTTTTCAATAAAAAAATCTCGACATGCTAGAAAAAACCAGAGATGTATTCTAATTTCACAGGCCTCTGTTATCTTCGCACCGTCATCTAAATCTAGTGGCGGCATCTTCCTAGTCGCCAGGGAATACCGAGCGATCATACAGTGACTTCTCGTGGCGTTTTCTGCCTCTTGCTTTATCCTAGACATCGCTCCTTTCGTCAAAACATTTGTTTGGAAATTTACGGGTTTTATAAGTCCATACTGAAATAAAACTCTTTTGAGCGTTGTTGGAATATTTATCGCAGATATGAAAATTGGTACACAGACGGCTAAAGGATTCAAAGCATATACAGCGGAGAGTTTATGAACGCGGCACTAAATTTTATATTTCAACGGCCAGATGTCCTCTAATCATTCAAGCCGAGTTTTCACCTGTGTCAGACTGAACATTGAAAAGGATTTGAAAACAGCTGCTATGGATTTATTCAATAGTATGTNCAAAACATTTGTTTGGAAATTTACGGGTTTTATAAGTCCATACTGAAATAAAACTCTTTTGAGCGTTGTTGGAATATTTATCGCAGATATGAAAATTGGTACACAGACGGCTAAAGGATTCAAAGCATATACAGCGGAGAGTTTATGAACGCGGCACTAAATTTTATATTTCAACGGCCAGATGTCCTCTAATCATTCAAGCCGAGTTTTCACCTGTGTCAGACTGAACATTGAAAAGGATTTGAAAACAGCTGCTATGGATTTATTCAATAGTATGTTCCCTTATATTTAGTTGCGATAAGCAGCGCTTTGACACTTTTGGTTCTGTAGAACACACTAGGGATATGTTGGGTATCAGATCGCTGGGATATCTTAAGAAACGAGAAAGCAAGTAAAGTCTCATCTCCTTTCAGAATCAATGTAGCTACCCCAATAATGAATAGGTTTGAATAGAAAAGTCTCAACAAAACTCCTGTGGC
>NW_016216936.1:0-1635 GCF_001687245.7 Rhagoletis zephyria | reverse complement strand
CAACATGAACGTTGAACATTAAAAGATGAACTATGTTTTGAAATAAAAATCACCACACAAGTAAAAGTTAGGAAACCGGCGTTCACAACACAACTTAATCAACGTAAATTGAAAATTGTGCCCGCTGTAACGACACTTCTAATTAACCATGAAACCTTATCGTCAACATATTACTGACATCATACACACACGAGCGTGCACGCATTAATAAGTCAAAGCTTGCCGTGCACTTGTCAGGTGTAATTAAGTAGATTTGTGATTGCAAGTGGTTGCACCGGAGCTGTAAAGAGGGTTAAGTGGCTATATAATAAGTGCAACCGTTGTTTGGGACTCAGCCGCACGTGTCAAATACATACATACATACATACGCACAAATGTCTACTGATACATGCACATGTGTGGCAGGAAGCAAAGTACTGGTAGTATTTTTGACATTTTTTTTTGATTACAACAACGTTATGAAATATTGTAAAATCCGTATTGGCAATTCTGTAATATATTATAAGATTTGATTAATGAAGCATTGGCACAAACAGACGCTCGAGTTGCTTTACAAATAGCACAACCACACACATTCATGCACAAATAGTAGTTTTGTATACTACAGCAACAATGTGCATAAATATTTGTATGNCTTAATCAGTATTTCAATTTAAATGACAATTCAATTTTATGTCAATTAACTGGCCGTTTTCGTTAGCAAACCTCCGAAGCCTCTCCTATTGAAACCAATGATAATGAATTTGACGGCAAAGCATATTTATGTTTGTTTATAATGCAGCTTAATAAATGAAAAAAACATAATGAGCAAAGGCAACAAAATTTATGGCACGAAGCGCCAAAATAGGTACCAATCGCTTATTTTGATCTCCAAAAGAATAGCAGGCGAGCCTAACAACATGCAACGTCCAGCTATGCCCCTCATTCATAAATTTCATTTAGAGATTTTTGGCAACGAAGCTTTATCGTACAATTGTCAGAATTCCAGGTTCAAACCGAATCAGGCAAACAAATTTAACCGGATCTACAGCTTGCTTGGAAATTAATTTTCTAACGCAATAATATTGCGGCAATATTAGCTGAAAGTATTGATTCCTCATTTGTATATGTATGTATGTTGATGGCTTTCGCTTCTTTCCATGACGACGGAATGAGAGCAAGTCTTCCTAACCAACCTACGTTACAGATATGAACTATACACGCTCCTGCAATAGCCACTGGCAGTGGTATTTGATTTGATTGATTTGGGATATGCGTGCGGCCTACAATAATCCTTAGTCTCTTGACCTTGTGTTTGTATACAATGCGCTAACAGAGCCTATCACACCACTTTTTGAATATGGTGCCGACAGTGAGACTCTAATGGCGTTTTAGTTTCTACAAAAGATGTTGCCTTCCCATTGCCATCTTCTTCGTATGTAGTTGTGCGTAGAGGGCAAATAGAAGGTAACGAAAACGACATAACTGAAACCGCCTAGTTTCTTCCGTGGTGTCAGTAAATACCACTTGTTAATTTTTAAGAATGCATAGGTCATTTCAATGTTCAAGTCTGCAGAAGCTGCAATAGTTCTCTCGCCATAGAAGTTGTTTAGAGCTCCAGATTTTTAATAGTAAAGGCTTATTTATAAGCCGACC
>NW_016216935.1:0-1635 GCF_001687245.7 Rhagoletis zephyria | reverse complement strand
TATGCGTGAGCGGATAGAACAAAATGCAAACGCATGCAGTTATCCTGATACATACATATACATATACATATTTAAACATATACCCACATGCATTTGTAAGCATCTATGTATATACATATGTATGTACGTGGCGCATTCATGCGAGGCATTCAGGCCTGTTTAAATGGATATTCATACATGGCCTGTAGGAAAAATTATTGGCGCAAGTATTATCCGTTTAATTAATTTAAGAAAGGTAATAAACTAAGGCCTTACTCTTTCACAACTATTAATTTTTGAAATAAGCGTAACTATGTTCTTCGAAAATTTCATAGTAAATTACTTCATTCAATGGAGCCACTTTTCTTACGAGTCCAACTGTTATATCACATTCAGCTGCTAATGAAAAACTTTATAAAGCAATTTCGATTTTTTTCTACAGGGCATGTTGGTACAAATAAACGCTCGCACTTTATGATTACCAGCGTTTGCTGCCAAATGCTATTCGGTGTCGCTGACATGCATGCCAATGCGCTGCCAATGCATCTACAGTGACCATTTTTGTTGTTTTGTGAACTATATATTTCCGGTTCGTTTTTATAGTATATTTCCGCTTCTCGCGCGCTCTCAATTCTCGCTTAAAATGCTGTGACATTTGGCAGTTTTTTTTTGTGTAAAAATGGCAATATACGTATGGACCTAGTTATTTGTACACACATACATAAATATGTACATATGTACATGCCAACGTTTGTACTGTATTTTTGTACTGTTATTTTGTGTCTATTTATATTTGGGTTTGTAATAAACATTATTTAAACATTTCACAGTTATTTCTTAAGCTATTAACCTGTCTGGCGCTCAGGGAAAAAATTTTATTGAATTCTCATTCAAAGAAGTTATGATGGAAAAATATTTCTAATAGTAGCTTTTGCCCGCCGATTCGCTTGTCATAGGTTCAATTTAACGTTATGATTTCAAATGCAACAATGCGTTGTATAACCAAAAAAAAATAAATAAGTTTTATTTAAAAAAATTATGTCTGTTAAAAAAAAATGTATCGGATTGTAAATAAATTGGCAAGTTCATAATTAACATAAGTAACATTTTGCGAGCAGCCTTTATAGTATTTAAATTTTTCAAAATAATTTTTTTTAGGTGGTAATTCTTTTACAAAATGTGTCTGAATAAAAGCACATACAAACACTTATTATTAGATATGCAAGCTCTGATCCAACACTTTTCGTGTAAAATCCTGTAAAATTATCAAACAGCAAAATTACGATCCTAAGTGAGAGTAAAAAGTGAGTAGCAACCAAAAAAAAAAATACAAAAACATTTTTCCTGTAAAAACGTGAAACAGTTTTCTTTCAAATTAAAAAAAGAAACCAAAGAAATGGAAAGCCATAGATTAAAAGTTGATTGCTAGCCAGGAACATTAAATCGCATACGAAACGGTAATATTTACGTTAAAACTCAAAACTCAACTTGACAACGTAAAATTTTTGTTTAACTTTGGTTTAAGTTCGAGCAAAATTCCGCAACTTCATTCTCTACACAACTCTCCAAAAATAGCTCTCATTTAGAGGATTTTAGAGTACGGTAAAATTTTTCCTGTAACTTCCTGCAAGTTCGTGTAAAAACCTGCAAGTTCAT
>NW_016216933.1:0-1635 GCF_001687245.7 Rhagoletis zephyria | reverse complement strand
AGACTTTGTACAAAAAAAAAGGATGTTACAAATTCTGCAAAACTTCAAAAAAATTGAAAACATAATCAGAATTTTTAGAAAAAATGTTAGTATTCAGTTTCATAGCCCATAAAATTTAAGTGCAAGGCATAACACCTTGAACCGAAAAAATTCGCAAAAATTAACTGGATTTTTTATCAACTGAAAACTTGCGCTTGATTGTACTTTTATAAATTTAATGGGCTATAAAACTGCATAGCACTTGTTTTAAATTTTGCATAAAAAGTTTGAAATTTTAGTGCCAATTTTTTTAATTTATTTTTTTAGCGCCTTAAAAGTATTATTGTGCTGTTTGATACCCGCATTGTAACACTTCATTTATTTTATGAATTTAATTAAATGATAATTTTCAAACAGGTGGCAACCCTCCTCAAATATTTTTCCAGCAGTAAGCTTTAGTGCAATAATCAATTTATCTTATCAATTAAATTTAATTAAAATTTTCAAACAGGTGGCAACTTTCAACAAAATTTCTTTCGGATGTAAGCCTTCTTAAACGTATTTTTTTTTAAAGTAATAACCAAACATTAAATAAGAACAAGCAAAAAAGTCAAAACTAATTAAAATATCGTACTGCTCATATTTTGTGGACAACTGTATGTACATATGTATGCAGCACAACGCCCATCTGTTCACACGCATAAACGCCAAAGTGTGCTTTTATAAATTGTGTAGATAGAGATCGTTGAAGCACACGCAATATGTTTTCACCCACTTTTATTGTTGTTGCAATTGCTGCCGCCCTCGCTTTGACTCTGCTGCCGCTATGCTGAATAAAAGCGATATTGATATTCATATTTTCATATCTCATTGACAGAGCGAAATGGCGTGGTATGGCATTAGTCAATGCGTGCCAACAAANGTACTCGAATATTCAAAATCGATTTAGTATTCAATAGCATTGGCAAATTTGTGCGCACACATTTGTCGAAAATATTCACAAACATACACTCGAGCAGCGACACACATGTAGATAGACATGTAGCTATGTATGTATGTATGTGCATGCGCCACAAAGTGACAAATGAGTTTCTGCAGTCGATGCCATTGCCTACCGCTCCAGCCCCTGCTTTCATCTACATACATATGTATTTATGTAAGTATATCTTCTTTTTTTTTTGCTCATATTTTTCTTTTACTTTTACAATTTCCCTTTTACGAGTACTTTGCATTAATATGTTGTTGATCCCTTTTTTTTTGCTTTGACTACTTACTTATGTACATGCATATGTATTTGTTATTGACGTTTTGTTGTTGTTGTAATTTTTTTTGCCACCCTCACCTAACCCCAACTCTCGCTGCCTTCAACTATCAAATTTGTATGGGATTCATTCAATCAGCATCACAGCTGCGGTAGATTTATCCTTTTTTGCTGCCGCCACTGCTGTTGCTGTTATGGGTTGTTGTTGTTGTTGTTTTCGCTGGTGATTTAATATCGCTTTAGTAGAGGTTCCGCAGTTATCAGCTGGTAAAGTGATTTAGCGCAAACTTTTTTTGCACTTATTTTTCCTTTGCTTTTTGTCCTACACTTTTTTTTCTACTTCTTGCGCAGAAAAAGGATCATTTTCATTTTATATATTCCGCATTGATAGGTTA
>NW_016216932.1:0-1635 GCF_001687245.7 Rhagoletis zephyria | reverse complement strand
AATGTATAGTTATCGAAAAAATAATCAGTAAAACAACCCTTTTCACATTTTTTTCCCTACGGCAATGTCCTAAGAAAAGTGGGACATTCAATTTTGCATTACCTACTATCGAGAAATTAATGTGATTTGATATGAAATTTTTGGGGCTCATAAGAAATGGAGAACTCATAAGAAATGCATTACACTATTTATCACGCATGTAATGCATTACTACTTTTCCGTCAACTACTCCATGCAAATTTAAATTTCAGTAACCAATAAATTTGAACAGATATTACCATTTTCATTAATTTTCATTTTATTGCAACTACATAGTTAAAGGAATAACAATATAATTTTAGCTGAAAATACTATTTTTTTTACCGAAGAAGCAAAACGGTGAATGTATCAAAAATGCCACATAACAATTCCTTTCCTTTACTTTGTACGATAGTTATATCTTACAAATTCAATGGTCCGTAGACCCTGCCCAGACAATTTAAATTCTTTTTTTTTTATTTTATTAGATTTTTATTTAGACAAAATAGTCGTGAAAAATTCGTCCCTCGGCAGGCAATGGCAAACCTCCGAGTGTATTTCTGCCATGAAAAACAGCTTCTCATAAAAATACAATCGCCGTTCGGAGTCGGCGTAAAACTGTAGGTCCCTCCGCTTTGTGTGACAACATCAAGGCGCACGCCNTTAGTCGTGAAAAATTGAGTTTTGATTTTTTGGATGACTAGTTAAGAAAATGATAACGAAGGGTTAAGGTTATCGCTTTCTGCAAGCTAGCGTAAAATGGCTCGAAAATTTCCATCGTTGTGGCACGGTTTATTGCCACTTTTTTCAGTAATTTTTTCTGTTTGAAACCAATATCCATCGCCTCTGTGCCCTTAAAATTTGCAAAAGTTTCGAGTTCGCTTGATTTTACCGAATTGTTTGCACAATGAATTTTTCGCTTAAATTTAAGCAATTTGTCCAAACGACTTTCTAGACAAGCATATGGTTTAAGACCCCGTAAATTTGTTTGCATTACCTATCCTTGAGAATCGATCGCTCTTTAACTGAGACAAAGGAAAGACAAAGGACTTAGGGCCGGTTGTTCATTGTCTGGTTATCACTACCTCCCAGTTAAACACTATTATCGACGATTTCGACTTCACGCATATAACATGTGAGCTATAAAGCAGTCGTTGTATTTAACCGGAGCTTCTAACTCCGATTTGTGTTAACCAGACATTGAACAACCGGCCCTTAACGTTATACACCGGCCTCAAATTTTCAACAGCATATCGGCAATTATTCAATCGGTGTGGTAGTTGGGTCCATCTTTTAAGGTAGCTCATTAACAAAGTTGCTATGGATGCCCTGTCATTGGCAAATTAATGTTTATTAGGGTTCAGAAGTGCGTATCCTCTTTTACATTTTCTCCTACAAATTCAGCAAGAACTGATTTATTGTGCTTAAAATGTCAAAACTTTCGCCTGAATACACTGAGAATGTCAACAACAAAAATGTGCACATGTAATAGTTGTAATCATTCGACTAAATACATACTTACATATGTATACATATATATTTGTACTTATGTAGGTATATTTATGTTGTAGTAAACTTTGTGATTGTACCTTTTTCTGTTACAAATTTTTCACGCTC
>NW_016216930.1:0-1635 GCF_001687245.7 Rhagoletis zephyria | reverse complement strand
TCTTCACTCTTGTACGGCACAGATTCAGTTGGTTCACTACCATAGTAGTAGGCTCATCTCCTCGCTCGTCAGATCGTTAGCCGGAACCATCATCAGCGCAGGGAAGTGCCACACTGTTCTCTCGTGTTCTCTCTCTTTCTCTCTCTTTTCTTTTTTGAGTCGAAAGCTGTCTGTCTCTCTCTGTATAGCTGAATCAGTCTTCTTTCTCTGTGTTTTTATGTGTTCGTTCGTTCGGCTTCTGGTTTTGTTGTTGCAATTTCAATTTATCCTCACTTTCACTACTCACTTTCCTTCCTCCTCCCCCTCCTCCTCTTCTNCATCAGCGCAGGGAAGTGCCACACTGTTCTCTCGTGTTCTCTCTCTTTCTCTCTCTTTTCTTTTTTGAGTCGAAAGCTGTCTGTCTCTCTCTGTATAGCTGAATCAGTCTTCTTTCTCTGTGTTTTTATGTGTTCGTTCGTTCGGCTTCTGGTTTTGTTGTTGCAATTTCAATTTATCCTCACTTTCACTACTCACTTTCCTTCCTCCTCTGTTGTCCTCCTCTTCGGTTCTCTTGGCGCATTAAAATATTTATCTTGAATCTTACGAAATAATCTCCTTCTTTTTTGCTCTTTCTCGCTGGCCACTTTAAAGAGTGCGGCGCAGAATTTTCTTTCCACTCTCGTTTTCACTCTCACTTATGAGCCGCTTTAGTTCTCTCTTTCTCTCTCTCTCTCTTTTTGACTGTTCCAAATGAAACATTCTTTTGGTTGTTGTTGTTGTTGGGTGCCTTCACTTGCCCTGCCACTGCCACCACCACCACAATTTTGCACCACCGTGTGTGTCTCATTGTCTCGCGGCATACATTAATTTTAGTTGAGTTGCGAGCTTAAATTTTTCTGTTGTGTTGTGTTTTGCCCTGCCGAATCATTTTTCTGTGTGGGTCTCTCATTTCTGGCCACCACAATCAGTCTTAGCTCAGCTGTAGACCACACGCACACATTTTTCAAGTGTGCTCCATTTCAGCTGAGCACTCGCAGACTTTTTTCAATTTGTTTTCTGCAATATATAAAATTGGTGAAATGGAACTCTCTGGTTTTTTATTTCAAGTCTCAGTGTCTCTGCAACGGCTAGCAGTGTCACAGTGTTATCTGAAAGTGCAAGTTTTTATCCACCATTTTTTGCTACATTGTTCCTCCGTTTTTATGTGAAAACAAAACGACAAATAAAACAATTGCCGCTTTGTTCTCCGATATTTTTTTTGCCAATTTGGCGTTTATTGGAGCTCTGTGTTGTAAATCCATTCGGTATGTGGCGCCCACTGCCCAGCACACACTGAATGGCGTCAATTAGTTCTGCTGCTTTTGCACAACAACAAAAGTTTGCGCAAAAGAAGTTATGTAAAAGCTTTTTATACACACACACGAGTTTCGATTCATAATTTATTGAGCTTTATTGAGCCCCTAAAGCACACATACACACACACATATTACACATATTAGCTAATTGATATGCATAGCATATCTGCCTGGATGATGACGCCCAGGCGAACAGTAAAAAAATGTGGCATGTGTGTGTGGGGGGGCCAAATAGATTGCCCCAAATATTGCCCCCTTAAAACTGCTTGGACCAACGGGCTGATCGTTTGCTCTCTCTCTC
>NW_016216929.1:0-1635 GCF_001687245.7 Rhagoletis zephyria | reverse complement strand
TAACTCGATTCTCAAAAGGATCGACAGCACCCGATTTTTAAAAGTATCGGTACTGAGTACTCAAAGTACTCAGTATTAATTGTCGAATAGACTTAAAAAGAACTGAGTTTTACTTACGTTTAAAGGTACTAAGAGAGGATTGTACTTAGGTTGCAGTTTTAATAATTTTCTAGTACAATACGTAATCTGGGATTCATATATTAATTTAAATACTGCCAGCTTGTGAGTTCTCTACACTAAGTATTGAAATTTTATCAACATGTGTATATTTAAAGAAAGTACTCAGTACTCTGAAAAATACNATAGTTTAGTAGCTCCGCGGGAAGACCTCCAACTAAAAGCTGTAATCCAATACTTTTCGTGTAAAATCCTGTAAAAATGTCAAACAGCAAAATTACTCTCTGTAGTGAGAGTATAAAGTGAGTAAAAACAGAAAGTAGTTACGGAAACAAAAGAAGCATTTTTCCTGTAAAAATGTTAACCAGTGATCGCTTGACACTTTTCATGATTTTACCAGAAGAAAATTTCGGGTAAAATCTTGCAACTTCATTCTCTACACAACTCTCCAAAAATCGCTCTCATTTACAGGATTTTGGACGAATTTGGAGTACGGGATCATTTTTCCTGTAACTTCCTGCAAGTTCGTGTAAAAACCTATAAGTTCATCGAGTACTGGATTAGAGTTATAACATCGTTGGTCGCGTCTTGAAATCGCAGTGGAGGCACTTGTGAGTTTTCAGATTTAATAAATTTAAATTGTTGCGTGCTGCTTAAAAATTGAAAAGCAAAATATGAAATTTAATTAAACAAAAATGATAATAAAATAAAAGAGAAAATATATAAACTCAAATAGAATGTGTAGAAGAAAAGAAAAAAATATATAAAATCAAATAGAATCCGTAAAAGAAAAGAAAAAAAACGTAGAAATATCCAAAAATGGAATCATAAAATTTCTTTGTCATAAAAAACACATATCTCACATATCTGTCCAAAATGAAACGAGCTCAGAACGAGTTCAAAAGCTCTGCAGAAGGGGGCAAGCGCCACTTCGTAGAGCATCACTTTTTTAACCCTTGTATGCCCAACAAAATTAATTAACGTTGTTGCCCAACCGGGGTACCTGGCTACCCACCTACGGATTTATATCTAAACGTCGGCTGTAACTTAGTATAATTCAGGGTATTAGATTTATATTGATTTATTTATTGTTAACAAAAATCTTTCTAACGATAATATTATATACAAGGGCCTTTGTAATACAAAGTCCGATAAAAACTGTATCGAGCCAGAGCGTATACTTTATGAGTTCTGAGAACGTTTGGAACATTCAAGTGAAAAGCGTAGCAATAAGGAGGTCCCATGTTCTTTTATATCTGAGCAATATACTAGAACGCCTTTGAAACTAATATGTATTATATTCGCTCGGAATATTTTTGTACATGTTTTTTTAAACGTTATGAACAGATAAAATAAATTTACAAATTTAAATAACATACTAAATATTTATTTCCACGTTTGCAAATGTACAATTTTTCATAATTCATAAGTTTTTTATATTTACACACACAAGGGTTAAAAACGATATTTGAAAGCATCGATTTGGGATAGATTGAGAACAGGGTACCGCACCTTTTC
>NW_016216928.1:0-1636 GCF_001687245.7 Rhagoletis zephyria | reverse complement strand
AAAAAAAAAAAAAGTATATATGTCCAATAAGTTTTACTATTCTCATTTTTACTATAAGCTCTGATGTTGTATTACGATTAAGGATGAAAGCCTTTGAAATGCTGTGAGTGGTCAATAATTTGGTTATGATAGCCGTGCTTTTATGACTGATGAGCTTGCATGTCCAATGAAAATTGCTTGAAGCTTAATATTTGCAAAAATATGTACATACGTAGGTATGTGTTTATAAATACCAAGTATGTCGGAGGTTTTTTTTTTTTTTTTGAATTTGCCATAATAACGTACAATATATGGTAATNGCGTGGCATAGAAAATTTACGATATGATATAAATGTCACTAGCAAAGAAGGTACGAGTGCTGCCTAAGCAGTTTGGCTTGGCATACACATACAAATCTGTAAGAAAAATATTTTTTTTCGGAAAGCGAAAGTTGTTCGCCATGCGTGTCGTACTTTATGTCTAAGAAGATTAAACTATGACTATGGCTTAAGAAATTACCTGGTTGTGACTAGGTAAATTACTTCACTAGGATTTACAGAATCTCGCTTGTAGGATTTGAAAAATATCAAGCACTATGCTTATAAAGGGTATTGGCATTTGAGCGACTAAACTTTGCCGCCCTTTGGAGGCGATATTTTTTCGTGGCGTCTTTCTATTCTATATAATTTTGTTTTTAGTTATTGATACCAAATCGCCTTGGCATCACCAGCGGATGCCACTCTGCACATTCGGCATGAATGATTTCAGCGTAGATGTAATGTAAATTGGCCACCAAGATGGTGCCTGTAAGCGGTAATCCTCGATTACAAGAGACCTTCGTTCAAATGCAGTCAGATTTTCATACATATATGGCAGAATAATTGAAAATTGCGCCACTCGGACGCATGCCATTATGAGAGGCCGTGTCGGGCATTTAAACGGCGTTATATTTCTTACATACATTACGACATTCGTTGGTTTAAAAAAAAAAACTAAGATTTTCGCTGATACCTCGCATAAAGCTAGTTTTATTTCATTCCATTTAAACACCTACCCCACCTTTTTGGAAAACCCTTTATAATAGACGTACCTCAAACCTAGAATGCTTTGCAAGTGGAACCAGATCTCCGGCTGCTCCTTCTAAAAGAGCTGTCCTCATTGTTGAAAAATTAAATAAGGCGAACGAGGCCCCACTACTGGTGTACTCGGCGTAGGATAGGACTGCGTCCCTTATTTGAGTTTCTCTTGAAACTGTTGGAGGGCGACAGCCATTTGATATTGGCTTGTATTACCCATGACATCGCGATGGCCAATACTTAAATACGAATTGGCGGCATCAACGAGATTTTATACGGTGCGAAAAGTTACAAAGCAAGTACAAAGAAGGTGCAAATCGCACCCACCAATGCAAATACTCCTTGGTGGGGGGAAACCTGAAACCTGTAGATGCAGAAGAAGTCTAAGGTAAGGTCCTGAACTTCAGCAGAGCACTATATAAAAACCAAAAACAAACTTCAAAAAGTATACTGCTATGAAACGCACTGGAATATGTACATTTTGGCGTTAACCGTTATGACTGTTTAGAGACGGTCATCAGAAAACCAGAACGCTCACCCCCCACCTACCTTGCCCTAAGGTTTGGCACGTTACTTCTGGG
>NW_016216927.1:0-1636 GCF_001687245.7 Rhagoletis zephyria | reverse complement strand
TTTTTTTTTTCAATTACTAGCTATTACATTCGTACTTAGTAGGGTTTGTATCGCCCGCTTTCCGTGTACTTCTTGGTGGCTATCGTCCACCTTCGTTCCAGCTTCGCACTCACTTCGTTACTTGATTGTTTTATCGACTTTTATTCAAAAAGTTCTTCACAAAATTAACTACCACTTTTCACTGTTTGTCGTTCGCATTCGCAGCCACTAACTTGGCTCTCTCCTTCTTTTCTGTGCTATGAACTTTCCGTGCTGGCGTTTTGTAGTGCTTGACTGGATTTTTGGGCTTGGTCACACCGATGACGCTGTCGCTGCAACTGTCGCCGTCACAGACGCAGTTGCCGTCATTAAAGCAGTCGATGTCGGCGTAGTCGCTGACGTTACTGCGCTACAGTCGCCGTTAGCAAAAGGCCAACAAGCAGCCGCAAATGTTTTGTTGTTCAATTCGTTGTCTGCACCCTACACTGTACACTCTTTCGCGGCGAACACAAAACACAAACACCGAAATAAGCAATGGCGCATCGCATGAACCACCAGTTTTGTTTGTTCTTTAGCAATTGTTTCGCTTCACAAATTCTTTTTAACCCAATCCACAACACAAAAAGGTGTACGTGAAACCACCAAACGTTGAAATCGTTAACGTCCCACCTTTTTCGCTGTTTTCTAATTCTTTACTTCTCCCTTATCTACGTATATTAATTTCTCGTTTCCTTCACTTGAAGTTTTTTCTACGACTTTGCACTCCGATAGCACTATACCTCTGCTCCGCACAATTCACCAACTTTATACATACGTTTTATACATTCAATCACTACACCTTTTCTTATTTTATTTTACTGCTTTAGCAGATTTTGCAATATCTTTCAATTTATATTAATTTTCCACAGGCCCCAACGGGTTTACTTCATCATCACTATTACTCCGATTGTGGATGTTCGTGTCGATTTGCTTCGTCCGTTGTAGCTGTAGACGCGTTATCGTCTGCGTCGACGTCAGCGCGACATCGTTGTGGCCGCCGCTACTGAGCTTTTTCGGTCAGATACTCGCGTCGTATCCTACCGCTTCACGAAGGCCAACAATTTGCATTTTCAGTTTGATATTTTCAATTTTTCACTTTATTTCTACTAAAATAAAGTTATTTTACAAATTGTGGAGATAACTTCTCACTTATTTAAATTATGCAAACCACTTTTTACAACCTAAAAACCACTCAATTCGTACGCGTACGCGTCTTATTGGAAATACTTGCGTCGTGTTCAACTTCTTTGACAGGAATGGCGCTGCTTGTTTCGCAGTCGCGACCAATCGGCAAAACTGCTGTCATGTTGACACGAAGGAAATTAATTGGTCCCTAAAGGCCAGTCCACAAAGAACTTTCGCGTAGGCTTTGGCGTTAGAGTTGGTTTGACAGAACGCACGTTAAAAATGCCTTGTACAATGAACGCTTGGCAGCGAATGCTTTGACCACAAAATTAACGTGAAATTATTGAATGGTTTTGCTGATCTAAACGGGGTTAGGTCGCCGAAACAACAGCCTGTGGTCGGGTAAAACTCGAGTCATTTCGGTACGCAGAACCGGCTGTCGTGGGAGCTTCAACTGCCAAGAGAGACCCGCGTTACCCTGGCTCAGTTACGG
>NW_016216926.1:0-1636 GCF_001687245.7 Rhagoletis zephyria | reverse complement strand
TTTCACCAAGTTTTTGTCACACTTCTCACATTTCCAACCAACCGAAGAGGAAGAGCACTTTTCTCGGCCACGGTCGACACTTACAAATAGCCACAATTTGCTAGTGACACATTTTCTATCGCACACCGCCACACAAACGAACTGAGCAAAGCGCACAATTTTTAGTTGTTTCAACAATTTGTTGCAACAAACGTCTTCGTTCCAATTGAAATTCACAGCACTTAGCCACACGGCAATTAGGCAGCACACCGATACGCGCAGCAGAGTACACCCACCGTGCAGTCCATACAGAGCGCGAAGGAATAGTTAAAACTCTTTCCAACTAAGCGATTTACATAAACAAGAATGCGTTTGTAAAAGTTAAAAAAAAAATCCAGCTGCAGCGTCAGCAATCGAACAGCGTAACAAAGTAAGCGCGCGTAAGAATCCAACTGATTCTGAGTTGGACGCGTCGATGGCTATTTATACACTACGCGGTTGGGTGCGCAAGCGCCAAAACAAAAACAAAGCAGACACCGGTGTTGGGGAGCATGCAAAAATCAAATTAAAAGAAAAAAAGAAATGCAAAGAAAAAGTAAAGTTGAACAAAAAAAAACCCAAAAAAAAAAAAAACAGAAAGAAAGAGCGTTGGAGTCAAAGAAGCCAATCGATAACGACAACAGCAACGACAATGTGAATGTATTTAAATACCTACGTTTGCATGTATGTATTTATGTATGCATATAAATAAGAAGTCAGCTAGTTGTAGCCGGAATAACTTTAGAACGCAGAAAAAAATAAAAAAAAAATAAACACTCGGTTAAAGTTGCAGCCGTAATGGCTTCGCTGCTGAGGCTGTGTGGAGGATGCTAAGCTGGAAACAAGATTCGCGCGTGCGTAATTGTAACAGTCATACAAACAGCAACAATTCAAATAAGAAAAACAAAAACTACTTGTGGAATGAATAAAATATTTTAAATTATCATGTACAAGTTGTATTTAAGAAGCCACTGCAGTTGAATAAGAAATTGAAAAAAAATTCAGTACTAGAAAAGGCTACAGATCGCTTCATGCGTGCTAGGCGAACTAAAAAGCTTTTACTAATAACGCTTACTTCATATGTGGCTATGTGCGTTGACGCTGAGTAGATGCAGTAGGCTGCGTGGTCGGTTACTTGGCAGAAGCTGTTCTATAAAGTAGTGGTAGAGGCATGTCATTGCAAAAGAAACCAATACCAATGCGAGATTTGGTAAAGTATTTTTCCAAAGTAAGAGTTAAGATTTACGAGCAGAGGACGATGGAGGAAGGACTTCGCATAACTTGGCATATCCAATTGGCGTCAGTTGACATAGAAGAGAAACGACTGGTGTGATTTGTTGAAGACGGCCAAAATCACCTAAGCGGTTACAGCACCAAATAAGAAGAATAAGAAGAAATGTTAAGATTTTTATTCTGGGTTTTCCAGCCCATTGTATTTTCATTCATTTTAGTACTTATAAGTACTTGGGTGTGATCCTGGAAAGTAAAGTCGCCTGTAATATTGAATAAGAAGGCAACAGATTTTCTGTTCTGTTGCAAAACCACCTTTAGCCTATGCTGTATGTTGTGCCCATCGTTATACTATATAGACTAGACAAGGCTGCTGAAGCCCGTTCTC
>NW_016216925.1:0-1636 GCF_001687245.7 Rhagoletis zephyria | reverse complement strand
TTGTCAACTAATTTAAGCTGGTTGGCACCAATAAATAAGTTGGGAATATAGAGCTGAGTGATTGATGATTATGAAACGCTGAAGTTCTGAATTTTTTTTAATCATAAAAGAACAAATTTTTCTTGACGGTGCCAACTCGGCTCAAGCCGTGCCATTTGCGCCCCTATTTTACTTCAAATGGCACTTAATTTTTCAATTTGGCACAAAGTTCTAAAATGCACAGCAGAGTTTGACGCTGTCAAATGACAACAATTGAGTAAGGGCCGTTCAATATCCGGTTAACACAAACCGGAGGTAAAATGTCCATAATGACGTCTAATAACTTTGACGAAAGCTTAACTTATTTTATTTTATTCATTTTAGTGCAGTTTTAAATTTTTTTGCTAAAATACATTTCTTATGCTATTTTATTTTATTCCTTTGATTGTACATGTTGAGTAAAAGCTTGTTTTGTAAAAATATTTTTGTTTTACATTATATATTTTATTTTTATTTATGTAAAGAAAACTGCTCTTCTAAAGATTTTATTTTGTTGCTTTAAATAGAAAAGTTCTTTAAATTTAAAGTCTATCTTAAACTGAAGCATTTTCATCTAAGTTAAGGGCCCGTTGTTCAATGTATGGCTATCACCAGTACATCATTATCGAAGATTTCGACATCATGCATATAACATGTGATCGATAAAGCAGTTGTTGTATTTAACCGGAGCTTCTTCCTCCGATTTGTGTTAATCAAACATTGAACAACGGGCCCTAACAGCAAATTTCAAATGAATATTTAAACGGCACTTAGGTTGTGCATTGCTGTTTAAATTCCATTTAGCTTTCGTTGGGTTTCAGATCAACTTTATTTAAATATGCCAATCAACTGGCAGCACTGCTGCTTGTTCTTTGAAATTGTTGTTGCATTCGCTTTTTTGTTTACATTTTGTGCTGCACAGCTGATTTTTTTGGTGGGATTGATTAATGAACCTACCAATAAATCTTGGTTGTTTGGTACAAACCCAGGTTTTCATATCTCATATTTAAATAGCCAATATTGGCCATTTAAGTTCAGATTAAATGTATGATCTGAAAATGAATAGTGAAAGTTAATCAACAATCTCTACTTAAGTAGGCCATTTGAAATTGGGCCTAAGCCTTTTGACCACTTCGGTATGTTAATTATAGACAATTATTTTCCGTTTACCTTTACCATCCCTTGGAACACGACTATGCAGCATTATCCACCTCGCCTTAGCAGTATTCA
This sequence comes from Rhagoletis zephyria, assembly GCF_001687245.7. Lineage (NCBI taxonomy): Eukaryota > Metazoa > Arthropoda > Insecta > Diptera > Tephritidae > Rhagoletis > Rhagoletis zephyria. Next base: position 388 of record NW_016216925.1, on the reverse strand, counting down.
GAAGAAACACATCGTACACAGGACTGCCAACTTGGCTCAAACCGTGCCATTTTTGGTCGCATTTTACTTCAAATGGCACTTAATTTTTCAATTTGGCACTTTTGAAAAATAATAATATTTCAATTCATTGCCATTTGCGAAAACTACTTAGAAACCAGAAAAGAAGGTTTTATTAGAAATTATAAAAGTGTTAGGCATAAAGAAGNGCCATTTGCGAAAACTACTTAGAAACCAGAAAAGAAGGTTTTATTAGAAATTATAAAAGTGTTAGGCATAAAGAAGAGCCAAAATTTATCAAAAGAAGTTTAGAAAATATTCACACATCAAATATTAAACGTCCTTTTAAATTTGCAGACGCTAATATTGACACTTATGCTCGCAATGACGA
>NW_016216924.1:0-1636 GCF_001687245.7 Rhagoletis zephyria | reverse complement strand
CCTACACCTTTGTTATTGTTGACACGCAAGATGCACATGGATGTACATATGTATGTATGGAAATATGTACACACATATATCGCGGCGTTGCAGGGTACGGTAGTGCAAGAAGAAATCGTTGCCACTGCGAGCTGTGTCTTGTCATTGGTGTTTTGTAAACTGATTGCATTCAAGTGAATTGCATTGAAATTGCAATCGAAATTGTTTTCACAGTTACAAAGAAAAACAAAAACGCATTCCATGAATGACCAAAGTGAATTGCGTCGTTGAGCAATGATCGGCGATTGTACTGCTGTGTAATGTCTAGAAATTGCCATTAAATCGCAGCAATGCAATCAATTAAGTATTGAACAAATTAATTTTGCAGAATTTTTTTAAGACAAAAAAAAATTACGCCCGGAAGTTACATAATAACGGTTTCATATTTTTTTTAGTTTTCAGTAAANTTTATTTTTTAGCTGCTAGAAAAAAATTGCACCGGTGGAGCACTATTCCTTGACTGTAAACGCCATGTCGCTGAATAAAAAGTAAATTTTAAAAGACAGTCATATAGTAGTATAAGGTTCAGAAAAAAATATAAATTTATGTTGTTACTCTCAAAAGGTTTACAGGGGAATTCTGCCTAAGATAGTTGAAAGTCTTCTGTTAGCTAATCGAAAGACAGTTTTAAAGATTTGGTTTATTCTGGCACGAAAGTCTTACAAAAAAGCTTCCTTGCCAACTTTCATGGTGAAAAGCTCTATTCACAGCAAGAACTTGTATATCATTTTGCTCATGCTGCTCCAGCAAATTCGTTTTTGGATTTTATTGTTAAATTTAAATTAATTTAATTAAGCTTCAAGCATTTCTGGAATTTACCGTTAAATAAAAAGTAGGCGCAATTTAAGTGCGATTTCAAAAATTTTCAACGTTTTGCTTTCACGTGGTAAGTGCAATAATTATACCGAGGATTGATCGAAGGGTTACCGGTTGAAATTTTATAATGATTTATTTATAACTAGTATCGCCCAGTTGTAGAAATTCGACATTTTTTCAAACACTTTTAAATTTTAATTAACACCAATATTGACGCCTTTATCCTAATGACTATTTTGAAGTCCACCACCAAAATTTATAGCGAATTTATAGGAAAACTTAAAACCAAATTTCTTAGTAGCTTTCGAAATTATACCGAGAAAGGAAGCTCAATTTTCATTTACAAAAAATATGCATATGTATGCATAGTTGAGATGCTTAACGGTTCCTCACTGACTATTATGTTAAACAAATACCAATCCAACTTTTATGTTGCTATTATGTGTTCTCAAGAAGAAGAAAATCTGACCATACATTTTACACACAATTAGAGATGGGCACGGAATATCGGGATCCACGGTATTGATTCAAGATGGGCGGTATCGGGAAGGTCTAAAAATTTAGCGGACGGAACGGGATCAAAATCCTTTCCCGATACTTCCGATAAAACCGCAACTTCCGCATATTCAGAAAGTCTTCCTTAGAAAATTTGTATAAAATATGCACTTCCTTTGTTTTATTGAGACGAAAACGAACAGCAAAACAAAACAAAATAATTGGAGGATGACAGACCTTTCAAAAAAATTGTTTATTTAAAATTAATTTGAAAGACATGTGAATT
>NW_016216923.1:0-1636 GCF_001687245.7 Rhagoletis zephyria | reverse complement strand
AACTACAATATAATGGTTATTCTTAAAAAACACATTAAGGGTGTTTTCGGAGTCTTGCACGGTGCACAGATTGCACGGAAAAAACATGTTTTCCATTGGGACAGCTTTGCCAACCGTGCATAGGGAAAGAGCTTTGCAATACTGCTTTGCAATCTGTAAGAGCCAACTAAGAAGAACAAGTCCTGTGGAATTCAGAAGAAATTACGAAGGAGGTATTTAAAATCACCGAAAAAAGACATCTTAAATAAATAATAGGTTTTCCTTTTTAACTGAATGATTTTTTATGCAAGCAAATACAAAATTTAATTTTTAAAAGATATTCTTATTTTTAAACTACATATGGGTGTTTCCAGGATGTCGGCCTGGCATTCTTATGACTTTATAATTAAATAAATCATAACTAAACGGAAGTCACTTATAAAAAAATTTGCCGTTGCGTAGCTTTTGTACCATTCTTTGATTGGCCAAAAAATTAGGTGCTTGGTTCTAGATTACATATAAAAATAAGCAAACATTTCTGAATGCTCTGAGGTTCTCCTTTCTTAGCCTTTTCCGCTATCTGAATACGAAATTTGAAGTTGTAAAGTCGCTTAAAAACATTTAATTGTATTTTCGGTTTACATTTTCATTGAAACAGCTACATATATACAATTTTTCACAACAAATCGATAGGAATTTTCTACGTTTTTCGTCTTTTTTACTCCTTGGTGTAGAACTTTTCATTGAGACAATTTTCTTAGTTTTCTAGGTCATATTTTTCTCTGTGTACACACAGTAATTTGTATATGCATATGGGCATAGGCATATAATTCCACCGTTTGANAGAACTTTTCATTGAGACAATTTTCTTAGTTTTCTAGGTCATATTTTTCTGTGTACACACAGTAATTTGTATATGCATATGGGCATAGGCATATAATTCCACCGTTTGGCAAGCTGTCATACTGCAAAAATTTTCATTTCGAAATTTTCCATTTTGCTATTATTGTCATTATTAGATGTTCGCTCGCCAGTACGTAGCATAGCGCATGACAGCTCAGTGATGGCCCTGTCAGCGAACGAAAATTAATAACAATAATCATAGTCTTTGTAATTGCAGTAACACAACGTGAGAAAAAACTACCTACACACTTTGTATTAGAAAAAAAAAATTTGGTTGTTAAATACGAAAAAAAAAATTTAGTTGTTAAATACGATAGTTGTATGCTACAAATTACACTACATATACATACATATTCATAGCAATGGAAATTAATTTTTTCACAAAAAGTTTCTCCATTTTTTATTATTTTTAAATTTTAAATTTTTACTTAACACTCGGATGTTAACAAATTCATCCATCAAAGTCGCCTCTGAATGCAATTTGACTTGACGCTTTGTCTATGCAATTCTATTCGATCGTTGTATTTGTATTTTTATTTCTATTCCTTTTTAGCTTCGTTTTTTTGCTTTGCCGCTACACTGCAGTTTTAAGCTCATTTGCATTTGTGTGTCGTTGATAATTAAATGTAGTCAGCGAGCAATGGCTAGGTAAAATAAAATAATAAAAAAATACAAAAACTACAATAAATAAAAGCAACAAATATAAAATTGCAGCTTTAATGCGAATGCGATAGATCTAATAGTAGTAAACAGT
>NW_016216922.1:0-1636 GCF_001687245.7 Rhagoletis zephyria | reverse complement strand
ATGATTTTGATGCTGAAGGAGGTGAAGTTGGTTTTGATCAACACATTGATTCAATATTGTGCGATGTTATGAACAATTCAGATACCCATGTAGTTCCCTTTAAGGATTCGCCAATATCAAATGTTTCATCAACATCTTCTACAATACCTATGACACTAAAGAATGCGGCAGCTCAAAAACAATCCCGGAAACATCGTACTCTTACAAGAAATTAAGTTCAATTAAAAAAACAAAAACTTGCAACGGACATTAACGGCAAATGGAACAAGGACGACGGCTTAAGTGCAGCACTTGCAATATATATTTCCAGAAACTAGCTACAACGATTGTCGCGGATTACAAACACACGAGCTATTCGAGAAGTTTTTTGACGATAAGTTATTGCAGCTTATTATTAATGAGAAAAAGCTGAACTGCGTACGTTTATCGCCATTTTGATTTTAAGTGGTCACAACTATCACAGCAGTATTCGCTCTATGTGGTCTAACGGCTGAGATCTACGCAATAAATTAGTTTTTAATAGTATGCGTAAAAATCGATTCCACGAAATCTTACAGTTCCTTCACTTTGAAAACAGCAGTAAAGATGCTCCAAAAGATTTCCCTAACCCCGACAAAATGTGGAAATTGCGTCCGTTAACAGATCATTTGAAATCAAATATGATCCACAACTTTCACCCAGAACAAAATTTGTCTTATGATGAAGCATGATTGGATATTTCCGCAGGCATTGATGCAAACAGTTCATCAATATGGGCTTTATGTACACCTAGTGGTTAGATGATAAATTTTTAAATTTATCAAGGAAAACACCCGCGGTCAAATTCCGAAATCGAAGATTTAGTTGGAAAACGTACGGCTACCCTGTTTTCAATATGCATAGACAATCTATTAATTTCTTTTCCACTATTGTTAAATTTAAAAGATTTCGGTTATACGGTAACTGAAACTATACGCGGAAATCGCCTTCAAAAGAGTTGCCCACTACCCTTGAAACGTGAGTTGAAGAAAGAAAAACGAGGCACCTATGTAGGTCCGACATTGGGAGAAGAGGGAATTCGGGTTACTAAATGGGTAGACAATAGCGCCGTGTCTGTAGCATCTAATGCATTTGGAATCCACCCGTTGGGGAATGTAAAGCGATTTTCAGAGCAGTTGAGTAAGCAAACCAGCATTCCTCGTCCAGCAGCAATCGTCAAGTATAACAGTTATACGTGTGGTGTTGATCGTATGGATCAAAGCATTTCGCTTTACCGAATAGCATATAAAGGAAAGAAGTCGTGGAGCTCCATCTTTACATGTCTTGTCAAACAAAAATCCGCTGTTCGAGCACAAAATGTATACAAACAACAGTGTTGCCACTTGTTTGGCATATTGAAATAGAGTTGATCTGAAACTCAACGAAAGCTAAATGACATTTAAATCAAATAAAACACCTCTTTGAGGTAAAATTTTCGAGTGTCGAAAGCTAAACTAGAAACACAAAATTTATGATATCAATTTCGTGATGAAAATTATACGCATTTTTTAACTGCCTTTGAAACGTACGGAAAATCTTTTTTATTCTTACGAATCGTTGCATAAGTTCTGTTTTTATAAGCTTTTATTTAACTTGGTCATCCCGCGCAAATCGCGGA
>NW_016216921.1:0-1636 GCF_001687245.7 Rhagoletis zephyria | reverse complement strand
TACAGAATGAGAAATGTCAACCTGCCACAGGGCAACAACTACATACTTATTTATCTGCTTACATTTACGTACATATGTACATACATTGTACATATGTATATGTATATGGATGCAATTGACATGAGAACTAGTCACTAGTTTCCCGTGCAAATGACTTTTCTTCCATTTTTGCCTCCCGCACAGCTGATTGTTGCTTTATTTTCCTTCACTCCACATATAATTATATATGTAATGTAGGTTATTTTTTGTTCCTGGTTTTTGTTTTTGCATATCCTCCTCCGCCGATATGTTAACTGTAAAGTGCACAACAGGATACTCAAATTCTATGGCTGCTACAACGGTGCAGCCACTTAAAGTATTAATTGACCATTTCACTTGGCACTCGAGCGCTGGCGGCCGGCACTGTCACTTGAAGAAAGAAGAAAACATTTAGCAATCAAAGTGCTGGGAAAATGTCCTGTAGCTACTACAAGGCACCNGCCTAAGGGCCAGCGCCACAAGAAAATTTAAAAAAATTATATTAAGAAATTTGCAAAGGGGGTGCTCTCGTACTCTTACCAATTTGGAAAAGTATTTTTGAATTTCGTGCCATACGTGTAACGTGCAAGACTTCAAGAATACCCCTATTATGTTTGCTCCGGATGCAACAATGCACTGTGCTATAAATGCTTTACTCTCTACCATAAATGGATACTTTTCCAGCAAAAAAATAAAAAATTAGTTCATAAAATAAATAATCAGCCTCATTGCCGAAGTCGTAAATTATGCTAAATTGTACGACTCGGCAACATTGGCATTGTCTACTGTCGTGCAGTGCTGCCCGCACCACGGAAAGAGCCTATCCGCACTCATTGAAAGTATCGTGTGTCAATCGCGCCGATTATTTTCCCTACTCTCACTGCATTTAGTCCATATTTTATTTGACCAATATTTGTCAACTGAAATTTATACATAAAAAATAGGAGTTGCACATATTTTCTGTTATTTATCTCTTTTGTCTTGTCACCTGTTTACTTATTTTTATTTATTGACGTACACTATTTCTAGAAACCATGAATGTTTCATATTCGTCCTTAAAAATGCCTACATTATTATGTACAGGGTGTTTGCTATGAAATATGTAATNTCCACCATCACCTTTATCCTTTTATTAATTGTAATCTAGATCTTATCCTTAAGCCGATGTTTAAAACGTTTCTTAAGTTCTGTAACAATAGCCGTGATCGATACAGTTAGCGAGTGGCGAAACGACGAACTCAATGAGGTACAACCAAACTCGCTACCATCCATCCTTCTTGCTAGGTTACTGTGTTTTCGCTAAACCACCGCAACTCCAACATAGTGAGCAAAGAAGTGGCGAATCGATGACGGATTTACGTCCACAATCATTTTCATTCCATTCATCATGCTGACTTTTCAATTCACTATTGCCGCTAAAGAGGTTTCACCTCAAAAATTATATCAAAATTAGAGGAGAGAGGCGATCGGTTACAGAATCAAGGATCTTGCTTAAATACGATCCTAAGAGTCGCTTCTAAAATAAATTCTGCTCCGTATTTTTGAGTAAGCAGTAGCAGTAAGCAGTAGCATAATGTCAGCATTGAAATCCAACGTAGAATCACTCTTGCCAACAAGT
>NW_016216920.1:0-1636 GCF_001687245.7 Rhagoletis zephyria | reverse complement strand
TATGTTGGCCTGTCGAAGGCTTTTCGGTCGAATATGGGGTCTATACTCTCAATTAATAGAATGGCTATACCGAACTATAGTCCGTCCGATTGTAACTTATGCCTCTATAGTCAAAAACGTTGCAAAAAACTACCGTTTCGTGGTGACAGGAGAAATGAGAACGTGACCAACCGCGGCCTTAGACTCGCTCCTAGGTTGGATTCCACTTCACAGTTTTGTCCAAGCAGCAGCTTTGGGCAACTGCAAGTGAAAAATTCTGACAGTACTTTTAAAAACAAGACACAACACAAAGGTATTTTGAGCAAAATACCAGGTCTAGGAATCTGCAAGTTCTACGATGCTATGCCAAAAGGAATCTGCTTTGGAAGAAAATTTTAGGTCAAAATTCNTTTTTGCGGACACAGCTGGTCCTCCTCGAGGATTAAAATAGAATCGTTGGTAAACTCGGAACACAGTAAGTGCTGTGGCGGCCTTAGACAGGCAAGACTTTTTGGTTATCCTTTCGCTAGGAAAGATATACATCTTTTGAACAGAGCCAAAATCAATTTGCTTGTTGGCTATTTGACAAGCCATAATCACCTGCGCCCTCACATGCACCGGACTGGTATTTCCACAGAGACGAATTGCTGGCTTTGCCTTGAAGACGAAGAGATGTCGGAGCACATTATGTGTGATTGTCCGGCATTGGCCAGACTAAGACTTTTAGCTTTCATAAGGAAGGCTAATAGCATCTTGGGCCATCAGGGTAAGGAACCTTCATAGGGATACAAGAGATCTTTTAGGTCCCGATATGCCTTTCTGTTACACCCAAAACATTTACATTACATTCCTCAAAGAAAATATACATGTCATCGTGACCTTAAATTCCTTCCTAATCAACTTCTAGTTATCTTATATTTAGATACATTTCCTGCAGGGTATATATGTACATTAGGGCTGTGCGATTATTCGATTACTCGAGCAAGTTGGTTAATCAATTATTCGGTTAATCAGTTACTCGAGTAATCAAGATTTTGATTACTCAAAACGATGATTAATCGAGTTACTTGAAATATGATCACTCAAAAAATAATAATTTTGCTCGTTAAAAGAGTTTGTTTTGGAAAATACTTATTTCCTTCTTTCCATTCTGTATATGAAACAATTTTTTGTTTTAATTTTTGAAAACCGAAACGTTGTTTTCAAAGTATCAAGGAACTTTAACTACTTTATACATATGTAAAGAGTTGAAATGTTGATTACTCATTTTACTCGAAATTTTAGATTAATCATAAAGCAACTTACTCAAATATTTTTGTTTTTGGTTAATCAAAAATCTTGATTACTCGAGTAACTGAACTTTTGAGTAATCATAAATTCCAGTTAATCGAATAATTGAGTTATTTACTTTATGATTAATTAAAATTGTGAGTAATCAATTCATCGCACAGCCCTAATGTACATACATACATATGTTTGCATGTGCACATACATATAATCAAATTTTTTCGCAGGAAAATAAGAAGCATTTAACACATTAACATTAGTTACGATTCGCTTATAATTATAATATGTTTATTTCAAGTGTTCCGATCGCTTTTCCGGAGCGAGAGATTACGTTGAGCTTGTGTATGTGATTTTATTTATAGTTTATGTA
>NW_016216919.1:0-1636 GCF_001687245.7 Rhagoletis zephyria | reverse complement strand
AGCGCGCCATCTGTGGCATCACCATAATAACACTTAACTTCAAAATACTCTGCTATTGGGACTTCAAGCTTAAACATAACTGTAATCCAAACAATAGANGTTTTGTTGGTATTTGACAGTTTCCACGCTGATCCGTTCTTGGTCCTTCTCTATAAATATACGTTCTCTGATTTCCATGAAATCATTCACGAATTCTTACTCAATTCTGCAATATAAACCACACAATTCGTACATGAACGAAGCCGTTAAAGCGCGCCATCTGTGGCATCACCATAATAACACTTAACTTCAAAATACTGTGCTATTGTGACTTCAAGCTTAAACATAACTGTAATCCAAATAATAGGAATTTCAATAATAAGAACTGTAGCAGGCTGCGCTGTCAGTTAAAAATATTCACTTTTTCCTCTTATGATAAAGCTGAAGAAATATCNATATTCACTTTTTCCTCTTATGATAAAAGCTGAGAAATATATTTATCGCGTAAATTGTAGATACGGTAAGTACATCCATATGTATATTCGTATTATGGTATTTTTTGTAAATATCGCATCACAATCTTATTTGCAGCCCATATTGTTTCTGGCTTCTCTGTCAGAAAAATATTCGGAGATTCCTTTTATGAGAACTGCTAAGCAATACATTTATTACGAGTATTATTTGTATGGTAAGCATATTGGTGTTTGGTATTATGGTATTTTTGGTGATTTTCAATTCAACATTTCATTTACGGAAAGTTTTTCCATTAGACATACTGACATATTGCATTTATCTCATAAAGTCTACATAAAATCGGTAACCTTATAATTTCAAAAAGTTACTTTGTTGATCGTAATGACCATTTTTACTACTATAGGATTCAATTTAATATAATTACGCATAACAACGCCTAGAAAGAAGTGTATGGGAGTGTCAGCTGATCGCAAAAAACCTAATTGCCTTCCAATAAACCACGATATGCAACAACGGCAGATCTATTTGCAACGAGCTAGGGAATGTATGCGGAACCAAAGGCAACACCAAAAGAAACAACGGGCCGAAGAAAGGCAACAATTCACTCCCCAATTTAGTAGTGTTTTGGTGTCATCATATTTTCAGCGATTAAGTGAAGATGTCAGTGCAAGGAGGCGGCGAGAAAAGCTACGAAAGACGTATTGCGGTGCACGTCTCTTCCTTAAAGACGATGAGATAGAACCAAATTGTGCTGAACGCATGGTGAAGATATGTGAGTTTTGCTCAGCTAAACTTTATCCAGGCGAGGCAGCTAATAATACTGCATCCATCTGTTGCCACAAGAGCAAGGTGAGTTTACCACCAATTTCTGTCCGCGATGAGCTGAAAGCGCAATGATGACATAACAAAAAACTATTTGGAAGATATCCGTAATTTAACAACGGTCTTGCGTTTGCTTCAGTGCAGGTGAACTTTGCCAATATTTTAAAATAGAGTAAGACGATTCTCAGATATTATTTTTTCTGTTAAAGAAANTTGTATACAAAGTAAGTGACACCATGTTTCCCTCAACTCATGACACTCATATATCAGTCAGTTTGTAATATGTTTTTATGTATGTACCTAATAAGTAGAGATGTGCCGGATACAGATTTTGCCGGATAACCGGATTCCGGATATCCTG
>NW_016216918.1:0-1636 GCF_001687245.7 Rhagoletis zephyria | reverse complement strand
TTGTATTATGTTATCAACATTAAATTAAACAGAATTTTTACATTCCGACTTGAACTTTTCTAACGCTGTTAATTTTTCGTCCGCGAATAGTTTCCACTTTCAGTTTGCACCTTCTCTATCTATCTAAGTTCTCTGAGGAAACGTGCCAATTCGACGGGGGTTGGACCAGAGGGAGAGCGGTGTTAGCAGAGTTGCCTTGAGAGGGCAAGTGAAGAGGTGGTTCTTGTCATGCGGGGAATTTTTGGTATGTCGTGGTCGAGTCTGGATAGATTGGAATTCAGACGGCTACAGTATCCAGACCGTAATGCGGAGCTCAATTGGACCTTAGACCAGAGTAATGTGGAGCTCCAGAGGTTTTATTTTAGTTGCGTTGATTGGGCGCAGTTGCGCGTGTTTTTGACGGCAATTTAAGTTCGCTATCGACCACAGCTGCTAATTGTGCTCTTATGACGGCATTCACAGGGCGGGAGCCTATGTAGGTCATAACAGTCTCCCAGTGAATGCCGTTGATTTCCAGACTACACAGTCGGCAGATCCATTATTTGTTGTACGTTACGTTGGACCTCGTCCTTCAATCCATAGAGATGCCTTCCGACGTGTCAGAATGGAGGATTCGCCTCGCGCATGTGTCTGTTCAGGGATTGTGCCTCTTTACTGGAAGCATTTGGGCCTATCTATGGTTTTCCGGCGAGATCAGAAGGCATCTTGTCGCTGTCAGGAGTCCGGCCGTTTGGCAAGTCTGTAGCTTCGTCCAGATAGTCGTGGCCATCAAACAAGCGCAGTATAATTTAGAACTGGCTGGCCGGAGAATGGTTCCGTGCGCAGAAGTGGAAAACTTCTGACTGCCATTCATATGGGAGTGGCCAGAAGCGATTCTTGCGCGTACGGTTCAAATCGCAGCTCACAACGTCCGGATATTTATATCCACGTATCCTCTGGGTAGCAACCAAACACCCGTTTGGGAGCGAGCTAAAGTGAGAAGGCGTAAAACTTCGCGTGCGCTGGGTTTGGGTCCCGCCACGTTAAAACCCCACCCAATGAAAAAATCTAAAAAGCCTCGGATGAGACCCCCTTTTACTGATGACGACCACGGCAAACGTATAAAGGACTATGATTTAAGGGTATGCACCTGGAATATCCGGACCCTTAATGGGGAAGGTGCCTCTGCCCGGCTGGTTGATGTCCTCGGNAGCCTCGGATGAGACCCCCTTTTTCTGATGACGACCACGGCAAACGTATAAAGGACTATGATTTAAGGGTATGCACCTGGAATATCCGGACCCTTAATGGGGAAGGTGCCTCTGCCCGGCTGGTTGATGTCCCCGGGAAGACAAAGGCTGACATCACCGCCATCCAAGAAATGCGATGGACGGGGCAAGGAAAAATAAGCGTGAAGTCTTGCGGCGTCTACTACAGTTACCATGTAAAGAAGCGCAAATTCGGTGTTGGATTCGTGGTAGGAGAGAGACTCCCTCGCCGAGTACTGGTGTTCACCCCGGTGGACGAACGTCTAGCCACAATCCGCTTCAAAGCTAGATTCTTCAACATCTCGCTCATCTGCGCCCATGCCCCGGCGGAAGAGAAAGATAGGCATCCAAGGATCTCTTCTATGAGCGCTTGGAACGTACATATGAGC
>NW_016216915.1:0-1636 GCF_001687245.7 Rhagoletis zephyria | reverse complement strand
TTTCGAACTTTGGTGGCGGTGTTAAAACTTTTCTGTGCTGCTGCTGCTGCTGCTCACTTTACCTGGCGCCAGAGAGAAAGAGAGTGAAAGTGAGTGAAAGAGTCGATGACGCCGAGACGGCAGAGACAGCGAGACGACGCAGAGACGCAGAGGCTGAGATTCAGGCGTCAGACTGTGTATGTGTGGATACTACGACTACTGTGGCGCCCGAAAAGTGAGTGCTGTATAGAGAGAGAACAAAACTGTACAGCGAAGATACACTACTTCTACTGTACAATAAAAAATATGGATTCTCCTAAACAGTATGAGGATGATTCTCTCTTTAAGGAGGAGGAGGAGGAGCTCTTACTTGAGAAGGATTCTCTCTCTCACTTCAAGCTTCAAAGCTGTATTGTTCTTTTCAACGCACTGGTAGGCGCACAGGGTGGTCGGAAAAAGATTAAAGAATTTTGCTAATGTTGGCTCTGATTTTCTGATTTTTGTTGCTGCCCTGTATCCTCCTCCTCTTCTTTTCTTCTCTTTTTCCTTTTAATTGGTTGATTCTCTTTTCTTTCTTACGCTTACTCTAGCTCACTCACTCCTCGCTCTTGCACTCGATCAATCTCTCTTTCTTCTTCGCTTTCCACCACTCTCACTTTAGACTCTCTCTCTCTTTTCTCTCACTTTGATTTCCCTTTGATTTTCCTCTCTTCTTTCTCTCTTTTTTCCTTTCTATTTAGTGTGTTTGTGTTTAGTCTNTTTCTCTCACTTTGATTTCCCTTTGATTTTCCTCTCTTCTTTCTCTCTTTTTTCCTTTCTATTTAGTGTGTTTGTGTTTAGTCTTTAGCTTTTGCTGTTGCTGTCAATCGGGGGAAAGAGGAGAAGAGATGAGGGTGAACGGCGACGGCTCCGAAGCCGGCGTTGAATTCTAGGAAAGAAAGGGAAAACAAGAAGAAGAAGAAGAAGAAGAAGAAGTTATATGAGATTGCTTAACGATTGCAGATGAAGAAAAATGAGGAGAGGGGAAAAATGGTGAATCAGATAAAGTAGGCGATTTTTGTTTTTTGAAAGAAGATTATGTGATTTTTATTTGTTTTTTAAAAAACTTTTAGCATTTACTCATACTAAGCAAAATGCACCAAAAAGTTTACTAAAAAGTATTGTAAATGTAGGGCAAAAAAGAGTTAGTTTAACAAAAAAATTAAAAATGTCACTCAAAGCAAAAGGAGTAACTTACTGCTTCACAGTAATATAATATCGACTGGTAACTGGTGACTGGTTATTGGTGTTTATCAATTTACTCGTTAAAAACTAACAACATCAGCAGAAGCAGAAGGGAAAGGTCTGCAGCACTGAAATGTCATCAGCAATTTGCTTGCCTCTGAGTTTGTGTGTGTGTGTGTTTACCATCATCCTCAATTTCAAGTCTGCCTAGTCGTCGTCTGCAGCTTTCACTATCAACAGCGGAAAAGCTTTCTCTCTCTCTCTTGACTTTACAATCACGCAGACAGCGAGTCCATAAATCGACACTTCCGCTCGAGTGAGAGAACTCTCTGAACTGAACAGAGCTGAGCTGTTGATTTGTGAGCCAGTGTGAGCCTCTGTGTGTGTGTTGTTTGCTCAGCGCCAACATCCGCTTTGGCTCTAGTCTTCGTTA
>NW_016216914.1:0-1636 GCF_001687245.7 Rhagoletis zephyria | reverse complement strand
ACTACTTAAGCAGAATATTTGTATTGCATTGTAGTAGCCTCATCTCATCAATGGCCTATTTACCACTAATGAAATGGCTAAACGAAATTCGTCCCTTTTGCAATATTTTTTAATTTAGTACCATTTAAATTTATATATATATTTACATGAAAAAAGTTACATGTTGATGCTGTTAGAATCTAACAGTTAGATACAACTACATAGAAAGTGCTTGACAGGGTGTCGGCAGCACAAACATATCCACCTGTAACTCCGCCAGTGGAAATTAGTTTTATTTGTAGTAAAATTTGGGCTGTTATTTTGCTTTATAATGTTTTCCCGTACGTATGTATGTATTTTAATTTCATTTTAATTTTATTAAACGTGTAAACATTAGTACAATAAGATATAATCCTTTATAGTACACCACATTTCTGATTTAAATATAGACAAAGAGAAAAGCAAAAAAAAACAANAAAAACCAAATAAAATAAGCAATATACATACATACATGCATCCGTCAACTTAAGAGTAACAACAAGGACAAATAAATAAACTAACATTTTAGTTATAATGCCGAATTTCCACTAGGCATTGAAATGACAAAAAATTGGAGGCATTTAAAAAATGTCATGTGGAAATAAATTTAATGAGTATTTTTTTAAATTAATGACATGAATATTTTTTTTTTGAATGCCCAACTTTGTTATTACAAGTTTTGCCATTAAATAATGTCAAGTGGACATCCATCTAAGTAACAATAAAGATTAAGAGAACACAACTAAGAAATAAGACAAGAAATAAAAACATACAAAGATAGAAAGAAATTAAGAATAGAGATAAAAAGATAGAAGGCCAGTCCATTCAGAACATTATTTTTTAAAATGAGCATAAAGAGATTGCTTAAAGTTGTCTTTGCTTAGACAACTTCTTACGCCAACAGGGATAGAATTCCACAAACGTATAGCGTTGACGAATACCGGTCTCTCTGATGCTAACGTACTAAAGTGAGGGACAATTAGATCTGTTACCCGTGTAGGCCTAGTAAATATTAACTTATTAAAAAGGTAACCTGAAGCAACCAGCCTATATAGAAAAACACAGTTTCGGGCTTTCATATATTCTGAGATCTCACAACCCAAAAGGCTACCCTTCCACGGCGATATATGCTCAAACCTTGTGAGACCATACATATAACGGTTTACATTGTTAAACAAAATCGCAACCTTGCTTATCGAGTTGCTATCAAGCTTGTAATGCTTTGTAATATAGATTATAAATTAAATATTTCATTATATTGATAAATACTTTTAAATTGTGACTACATGTTACACACGTAGTACATATATACGAGGATATATAGCTATGTATAAATGTATATGTAGGTGCATACATGGTATACTCTTTAAGTGTATGTATATTTTTTAAAAGACAGACTACGTTGTATTATGTATAATATTGGGTGTGTTCCAAAACGTCAAAATACAAAACATCAGTCTCTTTTATTTCTAAGCCACACTAGGAGAAGTCTAACTTGCGCAACCAAGTAGAAAACTAGGATCTAACCGTGGTTGGCCAAACCATTTGGTTGGCATTACAATCTACTGAAGTTTAGAAATAAAAGAGACTGATGCTTTGTATTTTGACGTTTTGGAAT
>NW_016216913.1:0-1636 GCF_001687245.7 Rhagoletis zephyria | reverse complement strand
TGAAAATTGTGATTTTTGGCGATTTTTCTAAGGGGTCCCTGGGACCCATTGGGCGCCTAGGTGGGGGTTGGAGGTGCCGCGCCCACTCCCCCTTCGCTCACCGCCTCTTCAATCACCGCCCTTATAGGAAAGAATTCCAGACTCTTTCTGAATGTATGGCCATTTTTTTAATTTAAGCCTTATAAATAATTTAATATTTTTTTGATTTTTATATCCGAGCGCCCTGCACCTACCTTGCGGCCATGCTTACACTTTTTCACTATCCCACTTAACTTTGCTTACTAAGTAGGTAGTGTTTGCCACAATGTGAATGGCGTAAAATAATAACTGTCGCACAGGTTTTTTGAAAAATAAAAGGGTTCTTTATAGATTTGGTTAAACAAAGTACTTTTTTGTTAACTTTGTAAATATTTTACTTTAATTTTATTAATTGGTTTTAAAATTTTAATCTTTATTTGCATTTGCCAGCTTTGGGAGATAAGTACATGCTACACACACCTCTTTTTCAGGTGTATTTTTTCTTAGACTTTGTATAAAGAAAAAAAAACAGTATAGGGTTGGTCGAATGAATTCCCTCCTAGTGGGAAGAAATTAGTCTATGGTTACAGAAGACNCCTGCACCTACCTTGCGGCCATGCTTACACTTTTTCACTATCCCACTTAACTTTGCTTACTAAGTAGGTAGTGTTTGCCACAATGTGAATGGCGTAAAATAATAACTGTCGCACAGGTTTTTTGAAAAATAAAAGGGTTCTTTATAGATTTGGTTAAACAAAGTACTTTTTTGTTAACTTTGTAAATATTTTACTTTAATTTTATTAATTGGTTTTAAAATTTTAATCTTTATTTGCATTTGCCAGCTTTGGGAGATAGGTACATGCTGCACACACCTCTTTTTCAGGTGTATTTTTTCTTAGACTTTGTATAAAGAAAAAAAAACTGTATAGGGTTGGTCGAATGAATTCCCTCCTAGTGGGAAGAAATTAGTCTATGGTTACAGAAGATATGTAATAAACTAACCGACGAAGACTTGCGTGCCGCTTGCNAAGCTGATGCCAGATAAAACTTTGTAGCTTTGCGTGACATTTATAAATTTGCCAGCAAAGCGCCAGACGCAAAAGGTATGCCACAATGAACGCCAAGAAATCAATTTTGCACTGCTTTTTTACTCGTCAAAATTGCTGTGGATTTAAGATATTTTGCTTTAAAATTATCAGCAATGTAATTGAGTTTTATGTTTCAGCATGAATACTCGAATTTGGACGAAACAAAATAAATATTAAACCGGCTGATTGTCAAAGCGCGCAAAAAGATGGGAGTTGGCCATCTTTTCGCTTCGCGCTGCAGCTTCAATGATCTATGTGGCATGCTTTGTGCATTTTCATACAATTCATCTTAGCTGTCAAAGCGAATCTGTCACGTAAAGCGAAGCAAACGTTTTATGTGGCATCAGCTTAATAGCTGGAAAAAGGAGTACAAAAGAAGTACAAAACTAATAAAGGAGTACATTTCCATACATTTTTTTTTGGGAGTACATGGGAGTACATTGCAATAAAAAGCAAAAGCAGTACGTCTGGCAACCCTAGGTGGACCAGATACCGATCTATTGGAAAAAATCTTATTTATGGTCCGGTTT
>NW_016216912.1:0-1636 GCF_001687245.7 Rhagoletis zephyria | reverse complement strand
GTTATAATACCCTTGTGCACAAGTGCGCTCGGGTATAAAAATCAAAATCGTCTGTCGCAGTTTCGGGTATTGGAGACTCAGAACTCGTTGTTCTTCCGCCGCGCTGTGCGGACGTGTTTTTCTTGCGCTCTTCCTAATCGCCTTACTGTGACAGTGAAAGTTAATTTTAATGTATTCGATACTTTGCAATGGTTCGAGTGTACTACAATTTGGAGACGGTGACTCTTTAGAAAATCTAAATCTTTCAATAAATGATCTAATAATACAATCAGAAATTATATTATGCCTTGTTGTTGTGGCCAAAAACTTGATCGCGGCCAATCGAAAGTGCAGTGCGCGAAGTGCAATGAACTTTTTCATACCGATTGTGTTGGTATTTTGCCGTCGGATGCTGAATTTATGCTCAATACAGATAAGAGCCTCTTCTGTAAGGTCTGCGCTGATGTACGTCGGAGCTCTTTACGTTCGCCTCCTAAACCCTTCGTTTCTAATGAAGAGAATACTGGAAATATGTCAAATAATATCAAATCGACTTCAATAAATCCCAAGCCGAAGTCATTTACTTCTGCAAAGCAGAGTGATGCTTCTAATGAGAACAACAGTAAACATCAAATAACCTTGTTATCTTTGTCCAAAGAGATCACCACTCTTCGTGCTGAGAATGCCCGAATGCTTCAGCTGATAACAGCTTTGCATGAAGATAAAACGAATCTAATGAAGATAGCTGTAAATTCGCATTCCGAACTGCTTGCTATTAAAGAGAGCAGCCGCGATAAAGACAAAGCAATTTCCTCGCTCACCTCTGAGGTTAAAGAGCTTTGTAATGTTGTTAGTGCCATCTATAATAACAAAAAGCCTATTGTGGAATCACAACCAATTGCGGCTCATCCTAATAACATGTAGTTAACATGTCATCTTCGCCTATGCTCACTGCCAAATACAATGCCGATATAAACAGTATTGACGCTTCGTCTGCTTTTTCGTGTGTTGTTGACGTTACTTCTCCTGATGTAATTGGTACGACACCATTATCGTATGCGAATGCTGTTTCTGGTTCTCTCGTCACTGCTAAAAGTAATAAAAAGCAAACATCTGCTAATACTAATACACTTCCTAACGTCAATGCTTCTACTGCTGATTCTGTTGTTGCTAGTAATTCTGGAACCATGTGCTCTCTCGGACTTGCTGCTGCTAAGAGAAATAATGACAAGACATCCGCTAGTGCTAATGCACTTTCTAACGATAAAACTTCTGGTGCTGGTGTACGGAAAGACAATAAAAAGAGTTCCACCGTTGTTGGTAGTAATCCCAGTAAAGAATTGGATGTTGTTGTTCCGCTCAAATGGTTGCATTTGTCGTCTTTTAAGCCCTCTGTCAACGAAAATTACATAATAAATTTTGTCGCTAAACATGCATCGATTGATTCTAACAGCATCTCTTGCTATAAGCTTATTAAAAAAGACCTTTCTGCTGACTCTTTGAAGAAATTGGTAAGAGTTAATTTCANAAGTGACATAATAAATTTTGTCGCTAAACATACATCGATTGATTCTAACAGCATCTCTTGCTATAAGCTTATTAAAAAAAACCTTTCTGCTGACTCTTTGAAGAAATTGGTAAGAGTTAATTTCAAGTT
>NW_016216911.1:0-1636 GCF_001687245.7 Rhagoletis zephyria | reverse complement strand
CTTACACCCAAATTATGCTATGCCTATGTATATCCTTTTTTGTGCTTAACTCAAAATAAAAAAGTAACAACAATATGCCATTGCAATGCTTATTGCTTTAAGTTGTCGATATTTTCTCTTTTTTCGCAAATAATATTAATGAATGTTCGCACTTAAATCAGCACAAGGACACACAAAAAATGTTTGCGTCTGGGCAAAGGTATACAATAAAAAACAACGAGCAAACAAAAAACAAAACTCTTTTTGTAATATAATAAATAAATAAAGTAAATATAATAAAGCTATGCGCTATCCTGGTCAACAGCTTACTGTTGACTTACCCTGCCTTTGCTGCTTCTTAGTGTTGCTTTTGTATGCTTTGTTTCCTTCCATACAAAGGAACAAAGTGAATCACAGCATGGGCGATTGTTATTTGGCGTAGAAAACAAATGAAAAAAAAACTTGTGCAAGCCACCTCGTTGGTGAATGAAGCCGTTGGAACTACGACGTTGGCAGTAAATGGATTTTAGTGAGGAACATGCAAACAAATCCGTACATACATGCATACATATAAAACAAAAATACCATATGGACAAGCGTATAAGGCTAGTGTATATGTAATTGGCAGCTGGAGTTTCGACTGCTTATCAGCAGGTGCTGTTCACAATCCATTAATGTGATTTGTGAAGTGCGATAGAAATTGTGGTTTTCGCAAATTAATGGCATAGCTAAAGCATAGAGTTGGGGTCGATATGAGTGTTTTGATGGGAAGCCATTTTTTAATGCTTTTTGCGACCCTTAAACGTACAAAATCGATATAATAATAATATTTTTGCGCTTACAATTTCGCTAAGTGTTGGCCGAGCTTCTGCTTCAATTTGTGGTGCGTGTCTTGATAAATTTTTATCAAATTTTCAGCATATAGCCTTTGATATTTGAGTTCGCAGTGTTGAAAGTTATTGCTGTTAATTCGAAATAATTCCAAATAACTGCGAACAGCTTTTTTTATGCATGTTTTGAAACTAAAAATTTTACTTTTTTCACAATGACGAAAAAGGACATTCAGTAAGCTAGTTAAAAAATCCTCCGATTTGTATGAAATTTCGCGTGAGCATAGCGGATGGTATTTGACATTCATATAGTAAGTTCGAAAGCGAGGGCTAAGCGTTTAGGCTAAAATTTTCAGATATGAAAAAAAATCAGACTTTGTAAGTGCAATTATTTTCTCTCGTTTTGCGTTAATATCATTACAAAACATATTTTTCGTCACTTAAAACAAAAAGGACATGCAGCCGCTTGTAGTTAACGTCTGTCAAATTTCGTGCGCAAAAAGCTGAAAGCGTTTCTCAATCTTATAGTAAATTTGGTCATAAAATCAATGTCTTTGCCTAAGTTATACAAGCAAATATTGGGTTTATAATTGCATAAGACACAATTAAAATTAAACTAAAATTAGTATCACACACACTCCAATAGTTGCCAAAAATCCCTACGCTCGGTTACCTTGCTTTTCCAGTTTCGATTTGTGGACGCATGCATAGGTATCTGCTTATGTTTGGGAATATGCAAGGAAACTTTGAATGTATGCGTAACTCAGTTTGATTTAAGCCCCTACACATGTACTGCTTATATATATCCTTGCTTTTGTCTATTATTC
>NW_016216910.1:0-1636 GCF_001687245.7 Rhagoletis zephyria | reverse complement strand
TAGATATACGTCTGTGCACTTGGACAATATTCCAGGGGACGAAAATAACAGTTATTTTTTCCGATTTAAATTTGGCCTAATATTTTTTATTCCGAAATAAACGTCCTATCCGGATAATAAAGAAACCGCTTATCCAAATTAAACAAATTTGGTATCATATGAAAGAGGACTGAAATAGCTTTTAAACAGAAATAACGAANTTTAAATTTGGCCTAATATTTTTTATTCCGAAATAAACGTCCTATCCGGATAATAAAGAAACCGCTTATCCAAATTAAACAAATTTGGTATCATATGAAAGAGGACTGAAATAGCTTTTAAACAGAAATAACGAATGACGGTTACCACCTCTATTTATATTTCTTTATAACTTAATACTAAAGAAATTCATGACCTGACCCAGTGTTTGTTCTATGGTAATTGATTAAAATTTTTTATTGAAATATTTTTCAATGCATGGCTTTGCTCTTTTAGACATTTCAGTTTTAAAGCTATTTAAGTCCCCTTTCATTGGATACCAAACTTGTTTAATTTGGCTAAGCGGTTTGTTTATTATACGGAAAGTACTTTTATTTCGGAATAAAAAATATTTGGCCAAGTTTAACTCGTAAAAAAAAATAACTTTAATTTTCGGTCCCTTCAATATTCGCATTCGCAAAAGATCCGCATTGATTTTTGCGAATGCAAATGTTGAAATTAATGCCGAAGCTCCGCGGTTGCGAATGCGATTGCGAATATTCGCAACAACCCTGGTACATACATAAGTGTGTAGATACATACACACTTGATACAAGGGTATATATGTTGACGATAGGTATGTTCTTTTTAAGGTCGCGAAACTCTCGGGATTCTTGGCAAATAATTCCGGGATTTTCGGGATTTGTAATTTGCACTGATGGCAATAATAGAAACTCCTTTTCTTGACCAATATTGGGTATATTTCTTTTGTGATAACGATCTTCCCGAAAATCTCGGGCTCCCGGGTTTAGTCCCGGGATTTAGATATTCATTACTTTTCAACAACTTAAATCGAAAAAATTGCTTCTATATTGTTTGAGAAGCTCTCCTACCATAAAATAAATCAGAAAAAATTGGGTTTGAGACCTGATTTGTTATTTAAAGTGGCGTTTTTATTTTTTCTCTTTGACGTCAGGATTTATTTTAAAGGACTTTGTAATTTCAAATATATGATTAATTCCAAAAATTACTTAAAAAATGCAATGCAAAGTATAATAAAAATATGGGTACCAAATGCAAGAGGAAATTTCAATAGAATTACAAAAAAATAAAAAATTGTTGGATACACTAGGACGAATAGGTAATTTTTAAGCTGATAAATTTAGAAGGACGAAATTCGAGGATGTTATCGAGATTATATAAATCCTTAACATATAATTTCTTCAAAAAAAAATATTGTGAAATTTTAAGGATATAATTTTGAAAGGACGTTTTCAATACTTAACATTCCTTATGCACAAAACACTTAAATCTGTTTAAATTCTACACTTCGTCTCTAAGCACATTTACTGACGTCAGAGTGAACAACTAATAACGCCATTTTACTCTATTTGGCCCATGGACATTTATAAAAAAAACATTAATTATTAAATAATAAAAGAAATATACCCAATATTGG
>NW_016216909.1:0-1636 GCF_001687245.7 Rhagoletis zephyria | reverse complement strand
GACACACACGACCAAAATGTATTCAATTCTAATGAATGCTATGTGCGGTCCAAAAAATACGTGCGGCAAAGAGCAAAAACACACTCACTTAACCGACGCACCGCACACACACGCGTTATCGGATTTCAACCAAACTTCACAGAAACCTTTGGCAAAGCAACACCAACAATGTGTGAAACTTTCATTGTGTTCCTTACACGCGTTGCTGAGATTACCGCGGACAAACGCACACTTTTTTTCGGCTTAATTTTTATATATATAGATAAATAATATGAAATCAAATACAACAATCGAAACTAAAATAGAGTAAAATAAAGTATACACCAAAAAAAAAACAGAATAATAATAAACTTTTGGCAATCGCTCGAACCTACGATCTAACCTGGATCCTATGGATCACCACTCGGTTACCGCGGATTCCCAAAACCGTTGCTTTGTTTGCTCAGAGAGCGTAGAATACATAGAACATGCAAAATTAGCCTGCACATTTCCTAAGGGCCGGTTGTTCAATGTCTTGTCAACGCTAACAGCCGGTTAAATATCATAACATATAACTTAAAAGTATCAGGTGAACAAGTCGATATTCTTTCATGCTAGTACGAAATCGGGTTTCGATCAATTTAAATTTTTTAAATGACCTTTTGTGAAATTCGATAATAATAGCGCAAACTGATTTCCGCATTGCGGAGCGTAGGATGCAAATGGTTTTCTTTGATAATTCTAAGATTCTACCAAAATTTAGATAACCAAACTTAATTTTAGACCAGCTGAACGTGCTTAAATTCTACCCTGACTTTATTGATATGATTACATGGTTACACATACATACATATGAATATGAATTCTCTCGTTGTCTAAAATCTATCCAACGAACACTCTTTTTTGCTAGCTGCATCAACTTTACTCCACTGGAGGTTCACAAAAATTATTTTCAAAGATCCGTTAGCATTGGCCTCAGTAATGAAGTTCTTACGAAATGAAATAATAAGGTACGGAGATGATCTTAAGAAAACGGGTAGCGAGTCGTCACTAAAATCAGTAGAAAATGAGCTCGATCTAAGGGTACCTCATAAATCTCTTGCACACAAACGGAGGCGAAAAGATGATGATTTGGGTCACCCACAAGATGAAATGAGTTCACACTTGGTCAAATAATAAATAACAACAAAAAGCTTATCAAAACTTTATCAGCGCTAAAAATACTCGTTTTATTTTGTTAAAGGCTAATTAAAAAGAGAATTCGAATTTTTTTTATGGAAAAATCTTTTTGTGAATACTGCAATAAAGTTTTTTGGCTTGTGATTAATTATTCGATTATTATTATTTTTTGTCATCCCTATGTGTTAGTGATAATCTTGTTTCGCCCAAAAAGCGAGAATTGAAAGTTTCCTCAGTTTGAAATTATTTTCCAAAAATTAATCTATAGCGATTTGTTCTTTTTTCTAAAATACCTTCAAATCCAAGCAAACTATGATCAAGTCATAGTAAGGTAGAACCGTTCTCTCAATTCGTTGGCCATAATTTTTTTTTAAATTTTTTTGAATAGGGTTTAGGGTTCTTTTTTGGATTATGACATACGTGAACGGGTCTTTGTCCCATTCAGCTTATACTGCCTGACGTATCACGTAATTTTCTT
>NW_016216908.1:0-1636 GCF_001687245.7 Rhagoletis zephyria | reverse complement strand
TTTTAAAAAAAAAGGTATCAAGCTCTTAAAAAATCACCCGTTATAAGCGTATAGCACAGGAGGATTTTACGAGTAATTCGAAGCGAATTCGCCGAAGAAACCAAATTGCGAAAATAGGTTTACTTAGCATTTTGCTGTAGTGCAGCATGCTATGAGAGGTTTTTGGTATTTCTGGACGCATCCTTTACCAAAACATCCCCCAGGCGGCGCAACAGTGTAAATTTTCACATTTTCTTACGTGTTAAAATAAAAAAAAAAACGTATATTTTACTTATCGTTGAAAATTTGTTTCATGCAACTAAAATTCAATACAAACTACATGCATACACAGAACTACATGCAATACATTGGACTGCATTGCAAAAAAATGTTGCGGTCATTCTGCCGGGATTACAAAATGTATTATATTTGTAGATGGCAACCGAAATATTCCGAAATAATATTAATATTTACGTGAGCTGCACCGCTTTGAAAATACCTCCAGAAATGGAGCTTTTTATGCATTAAGGTAGTCTCATCACGAAATTAAAAAAAAAAAATCCCCTCAGGTGACAGTTTAAGCTTAATAATTCTGCATAAAATAAAATATTTGAAAATCTTTTCAACGGAATCGTAATAATGAGACTTTTGATGCTGTTTATTTCAATTTTTTTTAAAATTGGTTTAAGAAAAAAAAGTTGTAGCTGTCCATAGCCCTAACCATATCGAGCCCTAACCGAGAAAATAGTTTAAGATTTTATTTTTTTTAACTTACTTTTTGATGCAGACATGCGCTAGATGCTCTAATTAATTTAAGAAAAATCGTTTTCGTTTGCTTATGTATAGCGCAATAACCTTTAGTGAAATAAAATGCGAGTTTAAATAGGAGTTAAATTTTAATATAAAAAGTACAAGTTTTAGGTAGCTGAAAAATTCTCTCGATTTTAGAATTTTTTGTTTATATTGGCAGTGTTGAACATATTCCGCCATGTAGGCAAATACGTTTTATGAAAAATGCTCAACACCGCCAACAAAGAAAAGTTTTCCAACCCCAATGGAATTTTTAGCATCTTAAATCTCATACTCGCAATTTGGAGTTTGAAAAGTTGAAAAATTTGCTGAATTTTCCTTCGTTAGAAAATTAGGAAAAAAATCCACCATTTAAGCTTTTAGAATACCGCAAAAAATCAATTCAAAATGCTTCTGATGTATGATTTCTAGGATGTGATCGCATGTATAAATATTGAAAATTATCGAGGATATTCAAAAATAGAATTTTTAAATGACATTTTCAGAGCCCATCCGTCTTATGCACGAAAAAATTTACTCTTTTTTAATTCCACAATTTTCTATTTTTTTAAATTTGATACCCACATTATTATTCTACATTGCGCTGAATTTAGACATTTTTTAGTTAATCGTTCTAAAATCTAAAAATGCTGTTTTACTACAGATATTTGGGAAATAGTTTCGCGGGTATATTGATTTTTTTGTGTGTAAAATTTCAGAGGCCCGGAATAAAAATTATTTCATGGTGGAGTTTTAAAAAAGCCATCAAAATTTTCGTAAGAATTATAAATGTCTTTTGATAACAATTATGTGCGAAAAAATTTTTTTAAGTCATCGATAACTATTATTTTAAGGCTTATATAATAGA
>NW_016216907.1:0-1637 GCF_001687245.7 Rhagoletis zephyria | reverse complement strand
TTTTTTTTTTTTTAATAGTGAAAGACCATTTTTGATCGCCTTGCTCATACTTTGCATACCAAACAAACATGATAAAAAAAACTTTTCATTCTCTTCTCCTAACTCAATTTCACAATAAATATATAATTCTATGCATATGTTTTAGAATTGTTTTCCTTTTTTCACCTCATTTTTACGGTAGGTACGCACTGCTACGCTCAATTGCCATATTCACAATACACTGTGCCAATTTTGGGGTTTCGTTCACCAATATAAATGCTTAAAATTGCAAATTTCGTCGACTGCTGCTGTGCCAAAAAACTCACAAGAACAACAACAGCAACACCAATTTTTTGCTTTCATTTGTGTAATTGAAAGTTTTGTGGCCTAACCTAACCATATTTTGATTGTGTTGTTGCGTTCAAGTTTTTGCTATAAACTTTACGTCTGTCATACTTACTTACTAATTACATACTTGAACATTGTGCTAAAAAAAAAAGTTCGTTTGCCACTTGTAGTAAATGTAGTCACATCGTTATGTCTCATGTCGCTAATCTCTTTATCGTCTCGTCGTTTCGTCAACGTTGTACAATAGCATATAGTAAATACTCGTACATACAAACATGCATATAAATACATACCAACTATTCGTACAAATATTGTCGTCTTAATCATCGTTGTAATTAACCGTCGTAATTGTTTAGTTGCTAACAGAACTGTAGTTGCCTCCAATATAGAGAAAAAAAACCAAAACTATGCGAAGAATATTTATAAAAAAAGGAGTGGCAAGTAGAAATTAGTGCAATTGGTTTTCTCTTTTATAATTTCATACTAACAGAACTGTAACTATTTTTATTTATTTATTTAGAAAAGTCAAGTTTTATAAAAAATATATAGTTTTTTTGGCATTTAATTATCCAAATAATACTTTTAATAATAATTTCAGTTACTATATTTACTCTGTTAATCAAGTTCTTTCATTGAAATTATTTTTTTTCTTAATTTTTAATAAAATTAAAATGTATAAAAATTTTAAAAAACTTATGGTTCAAGTTGAAATTTTTTTATATCTTTTTATAAAAAGAAATTTAATTTCTTAAAAAAAATACAATTTATTTCTTAACCTAATTCTTTCATCAAAATGATATTTTCTTAATTTTTAAATAAATTAAATTGCATAAAAATTAGAAATGAAATGCACTTTTGTAATTTTTTTTAAATACAATTTTTGATTAAAACAAGCCTTTTTAATTGAAGTTGAAAATTGTAGAATAATTAAAAAAAGCTATTTTATAATAAACTATTTTCTTAAAACATAATAAGTTTTTTTTAATTTTTAGTTATTTTGAATCTAAAGTCTTTCATTTATCATTAACGAAATTTTAACTGAAGCTATAAAATTTATAAAAATTAATGTTTTTTTTTATTTTTTCATTAAAATAGTAATTTTTTCATTTTTAAATGACGTATAAAATTTATATAAAATTCGTTCATACTTCATTGTAAAACTGGAAATTTTAATTGAAATTGAAAAAAAAATAACCAAACTTTTTCATTAAAAAAATAAATTTATTTTTTATATTCAAACTAATGAAAACTTATATAAATTTCAAATGAAACTCTTTCATATGTCATTGTAAACGAAGAAATTTTAATCA
>NW_016216906.1:0-1637 GCF_001687245.7 Rhagoletis zephyria | reverse complement strand
ATGCGACGTTCGACACGATTACGTTCATTCGAAAATTCACTGCACAAAAACATATGCGGGGTTTGTTTTTTTTTTTTTTTTGGTTATCATATCACATAATCATTATTTTTTGTTTTTTTCGTTTGATTTTAATTTGGTTGATTTGGTTTCAATTCGATTTACAGAAAAAGAACAAATAAATTAGAGTAGATTGTTAAATAATAGCAAAATATTTGAAAATATACACAACAACAACAACATAAATATAATTATAATAAGAAGAACTCGAAAAATAATAAATTTAATATACGTACGTAAGCATATACATACATATGTATGTTTATAGGTATTTAGAGCAGTTGTGAGACATCAACTTACCCGCTAAGGACACCGAGAACTAAGTTGAGCATAAAAAATGAGCCTATAACTATTAGAGGCACGAAATATATCCAATTAAATGTTGAACCTAANCACAAAATTGTAACAAAGTAAGGCAATTAATTAGATTGAGTTAGAGTTACAGCAAGCATACGTTAATGCGTTTCTTTACACATACACTTATATGTACACCTGTTTGTATGTATTAGCGTACATACATACATACACAAAAGTATGCGCTATGAGAAGAAAGAAGTTGAAATTAAATAGCTTATCATTACAACAAATGCAGCACATAGTTATATACAATATTTTAAAAAAAACAAAATGTATGCTACTGAGAGAGGTTTGGTGTATGAAAACTTAAAATTTTAATTAAAAATTTCGTTGCATTTACACTAATTTTAAAAGCGCTTTTGATTTTAATTCCAATTTCTCCAATTAAGTTTGTATGAATTTCAATTTCTCCAATTAAATTTGTATGGTATGCGGAAAATCTAAACAAATAATAAAATTATAAAATTATAAAGAATGAAGAATTTCGTGCAATTCAGTTTCAATTAGGACTCTTTAATATATACATATGAGGCCCTGAGAGCCAGAGTAGTCTAATTGACATTTCCAAAAAATTGAGTTACGCCCTTTTAGTTTTTTTTTTTTTAATATTATAGCTAAACTTTTTCGTAAAATCGTAGTTACTCAACAAATTTTTTAGTAGATAAGCTCCTCTGACTCTTTTATCTAGCCTCATATGTATATGTATATGTATAGGTATGAGTGAGATACGTACACAAAAAAACATAAAGAATGCATAAGTACACACCAAGAAACATTCAGAGTTGATGCATTCCACATACCAGAAATTATATTTAAATGATAACTTACATCTGTAACAACTAAAACTTTGACAACAAATGCAAAAACTGGGTCCTTATACCTTAATTAATGAAAAAAAAAACTTTTTCTTTTATTTTATTTTTGACGTGCACCCGGTAGAAGAACACATTTTTCTGCACAAAAATTGGGTTTTTTTGCTTCAAATTAATATTGATTTTGTGTTATAGCTCAAAGTTAAATTTGCAGCTGATTCAATGTGAATGGCACCGCGAGAATTCCAAGAAACTGTCGCCGTGACCTCTTTGACGGACAAATTTTGTCTCCGTTCGTTTAACGATTCTACCGAAAAAAATCCATAAACCTACTGGAATGTTATTTTTCTTTAGATGAGAAGAGTTTTTATGGTTTCTAAATTGGTTGAAAATTACGCCCAAAATCGTCGT
>NW_016216905.1:0-1637 GCF_001687245.7 Rhagoletis zephyria | reverse complement strand
AAAAAAAAAAATGCTTTTGGTGAAAAATTTTTTATAACATTTAAAATTAGTATTTTTTGTTTTTTTTTTTTAATGCCACTTTTTCTGCACTTTGCATTAAAAAATTTAATATAAACAATTAAAAAATGAAAACTCGGGCTCAACTAGTTTCTTGCAAATTTATTTAAAAAAAAGATTAAATCGGTTGAGAAATGAAGGCTTCAGTGAATTATGAACATTAAATTTCATTTATAGACCACTGTGCCACGTCATTTAACACTTAACGCCTTCCTTCAAATCCCACCAAGGTTCTGTCTCGCTAACGAGTAGTACTCTGAGCTGAGTAGCTAATTGAGTGGCGAAAAGCACAAACTATACAAGTCTCTCCTCATGGTCGTACTGATAAGATGTCTCTTAAGCTTTTCCACACTTTTTTTTCGATTGACGAAGAAGAAGGAAGAATAAGAACGATAATTAGAAAAATAAAAATAAAATCCGACATTAATTTGTATGACAAAATCAATAACAGTATTGGGCTACTCATCAGTTGCTTAGTATAGGCCATCGACAGCGACCAAAAACCTCAGGAACAATGTGAATTTGATGCCCTTTAATTATAACAATGGCCTTTGTAGAAAATCTTCAATTGGAAAAACATTTTTAAGACAATTAACAGAAAATTAATTCGATTAATTTAATTATTGCATTTACATAATGCGCCAAAATTGCCTAATTAATTATAATTGATGTATTAAAATGTGATTGATTTACCAGCGTAACATTGCTGCACGCATCAATATCTTTACAATAACAAACATACGCACTAGGTCGGGTAAATTTTTTTTGATTACGCGCCTATAGCAAATTTTCCGAAGAAACCGTGGTTCTAAAATCAATTTGGAGTTTGCCAAAATGTCAAAGAAGTTTTCAAAGAAAATGTAAAAATTCGCACTGGTGCAAATTTTAAGAAAAAGATAGTTGCAGATAGCAAAAAAGCCGCTATATCATATTTTTATACAAAATTTAAGCATGTTTTTACGACACTACCGCAAAATGTTAAGAAACCTATATTCGCAATTTGCCAAACTCCAAATAAATTTTTGTTCGGCAAATTTGCTTAGAATTAATTACAAGTATAATCTTTCTGTGTTATACACGCATAGGCGAAAAAATCTCCCAAACAAATTGACCCGCCCTAATACACACACTTACGTATAAACAAATAAGTCGGAGGCTTCCCTGCACAAAAAAAAAATTACAACTTGTGAGCCTTTATTAAAAAAGCCAAGATCCAATTATGAGATATTTTATACACACACCGTTTATTAAGAACTTTCTATAGAAAGAGGAAATCGCACGCACTTGATTTCACATTTGCCGCAATTGCACTTTCAGCATAACTTCATTTCGATTCATTTATGTTTTACATTGTGTAAGTGATAAAACAATAAGTGCTTAATGCATAAAATTACTGCAATTATACATATTGTTTAATGCTTTCAACGATAAATTTATCATCACTTATACACTACTGGCAACCTGGCAAGCATGAATGAATGGCCATTATTTATAGCAACACACACACACACACATACATATGCACAAGAGGAGTACACTTGAAAGAGCTAGCGCACATTACTGCTAAATAATACAATTAT
>NW_016216904.1:0-1637 GCF_001687245.7 Rhagoletis zephyria | reverse complement strand
TTTTTTTTTTTTTCAAAAAAGTTCTAAGTCGAAAAGATTAAAAAACTTAGTTATTCCCATGAATATCGAAAAAGGTGCTTAAATAGTTTCGGCTTAGTTTAGCACAAAAGATTTTTTCACAGGTTTTGGTTTTTTTGTTTTTCAAAAAATCCAATACCAATACAGTTTTTTACTTGAAAATATCACAAAAATTGGAAAATGTTATNGGCTTAGTTTAGCACAAAAGATTTTTTCACAGGTTTTGGTTTTTTTGTTTTTCAAAAAATCCAATACCAATACAGTTTTTTACTTGAAAATATCACAAAAATTGGAAAATGTTATTTAATATTTTCGATTTATTTTAACGTTGTTTGTACAAATCACCGAAAAGAAATAATTTTTTCCCCTAAAAATCGATTTACAAAAAAATTTTACTCCAATATAGTTTTATAATTGAAAATCTAACAAAATATTACAAAAGTCAAAAAAATTCTATATAACCTTTTCGATTTATTTTCACAGTATTTGTAGAAATCACCGGAAAAAGGGATTTTTTATCACAAAATGTTTTCACAAAAAACAAACACTTATGGGAGTTTTCTATTTGCAATTATTAATAAAATATCACAAAAATCGGGAAATGTTATAAAATATTTTCGATTTAATTTCATGTTACTTGTATAAATCACCAAAAAATAATTTAATTATTTTACTAAAACAATTATTTTCACAAAAAATCAAACACTATCACAAAAATCATCAATATTCATATTTAATTAACATTCCAAACGCTCTCGTGAGATTTAGCTCTCTTAACATTCTTCTTTTATGCTTTGCATTTTGCTTTCGCTGTTAAGTATTCCAAATATTTGTCGCTCTTAAAATGCGCTTCGCCAGTTTTGTTGGCTCGAAAAATGTGGCATTCACAGTTTTCGGTCCTTCTCTATACTTTACGTTCTCTGCTATCACTGTGTGTATTCAAAGTATACGCTACGTTCGTAGCTCTTCGAATTCAGTGATCGCATTTTCATAGATTTCACCATAAATCGGACTACGGATTCTGTGATGATAGCCCACATTAGTTGTGTTTATTTGGGTTATCCAGCTCATATCATTAGCTCAAACTTAGTGAAAGACAACATTTTATTTATTTATTTTACTTTTTATTATTTGTCAATGTTGTTTTGTGGCTCATTAACATTTTGCTTATAATATTATTATTAAGCTTTGTACCACGATTATGTTTTTTTATTATGTATTGCTAGAGACCTTAGAGCCCAACTTAATTTTTAAGTTATTGAGGGACCGTACTTAACTCATAGCTGTGGGCCGTGTGCAAAACAGTCTTATTTAAAGTATAGTCCAACCTTCCACAAAAAATGTTCAATGGGTTTATTAATGGTTATCGCAAATGCAATTATCACTGGAAATTGGCACCATTCCATGGTGAAAGGCATTTAGTTTCATACTTTTAAACTACAGCTTTTTTAATCCTTTCAGTACAAAAAATAACCGCTCAATTTAAACATTTGAAAATTAACCACTGAATTGTTCATTTGAAAAATGAAATGAAAATTAAAAAAAAACCCTTAGTTTTACAGTTACTTAACGTCCATTATAATGACCAGTAGTAGTAGGTCTTTAAAAAAGAAAGTGAT
>NW_016216902.1:587-1637 GCF_001687245.7 Rhagoletis zephyria | reverse complement strand
AAAATTAATATAAAAATAAGTAGGGTTTGCCTTCCTGACGCTATAACTCAGAACGCACGAACCGATTTCCACGGTTTTGTATTCGTTGGAGGTTTACAGCAAAGAAAATTCAGGAAAATTTTCAATAANAATAAGTAGGGTTTGCCTTCCTGACGCTATAACTCAGAACGCACGAACCGATTTCCACGGTTTTGTATTCGTTGGAGGTTTACAGCAAAGAAAATTCAGGAAAATTTTCAATAAAAAAGTATATGGTGTGTGAGTATCCCTCACGAAAATAAGTATGTTTCATTTAAAGTAGATGGTGCCGGTGCGTGAAACATTGTTTAACAGCTATTCATTGTCCTTTGCTCAGTTAATTTCATGTGACATTTATTATACGCACATTCTTTCAAACGCTAACTTAAAACCGGTATTGTGTTCACTGTGAAATTGAGGTTAAAGTTCTTCGTTTCCTAACAGTTAAATTGGAAAATAATCAAATCAATTACGCGTATTGAGCAAATTTTTATTCAACTTCAACAGCAGGCATTTGTCCTTAAGGTGGTAAGTTGAACTGTGCAAATTATTTGGATCGTGCATTTGAGGTTAAATTCACCAGTCTCTCCATAGTGAAATTGTGACATTGAGGTTAAGTTCTTCGTTTCCTAACAGTTAAATTGGAAACCATCAAATCAATTACGCGTATTGTGCAAATTTTTATTCAACTTCAACAGCAGTCATTTGTCCTTAGTTGAACTGTGAAAATAATTTGGATCGTGCATTTGAGGTTAAATCCACCAGTCTCTCCATAGTGAAATTGTGACATTGAGGTTAAGTTCTTCGTTTCCTAACAGTTAAATTGGAAACCATCAAATCAGTTACGCGTATTGTGCAAACTTTTATTCAACTTCAACAGC
The DNA here is from genome assembly GCF_001687245.7 of Rhagoletis zephyria. Lineage (NCBI taxonomy): Eukaryota > Metazoa > Arthropoda > Insecta > Diptera > Tephritidae > Rhagoletis > Rhagoletis zephyria. The sequence continues at coordinate 738 of NW_016216902.1, read as the reverse complement.
AGGCATTTGTCTCTAAGGTGGTAAGGTGAACTGTGCAAATTATTTGGATTGTGCATTTGAGGTTAAATTCACCAGTCTCTCCATAGTGAAATTGTGACATTGAGGTTAAGTTCTTCGTTTCCTAACAGTTAAATTGGAAACCATCAAATCA
>NW_016216902.1:0-358 GCF_001687245.7 Rhagoletis zephyria | reverse complement strand
TTTGTCCTTAAGGTGGTAAGTTGAACTGTGCAAATTATTTGGATCGTGCATTTGAGGTTAAATTCACCAGTCTCTCCATAGTGAAATTGTGACATTGAGGTTAAGTTCTTCGTTTCCTAACAGTTAAATTGGAAACCATCAAATCAGTTACGCGCATTGTGCAAACTTTTATTCAACCTCAACAGCATGCGTTTGTGCTTAAGGCGGTAAGTTGAACTGTGCAAATTATTTGGATCGTGCATTTGAGGTTAAATTCACCAGTCTCTCCATACTGAAATTGTGACATTGAGGTTAAGTTCTTCGTTTCCCAACAGTTAAATTGGAAACCATCAAATCAGTTACGCGTATTGTGCAAACT
>NW_016216901.1:0-1637 GCF_001687245.7 Rhagoletis zephyria | reverse complement strand
TAATTTACGTATAATATCAATTATGAAGAAATTTCAGAACATGTAAAAAATTTCTTACAACTGCATTTCCGCGCCAAAAACCTTAATTTTGTACAAAAGAACTTTATATACATAAAAGTAATTTTTATCTATGCTTGTTTTTGAACAAGAAGTTACATGTGCATAAAATTGAATACTTAGCTATCGATTTAAACAAAAAAGTGTATGGTATTTATTCAGAAATAGAAGTTCATAGTTTTGATGAACATTACAAAGCTATTCTTACTAAAAAAAATACTAAAGTACTTGCTGTAAACGAAATTAAAAATTGTAAAAGTTTTCCTCTAAATATTCATACAATGCTAAATGCTTGATCTTATATACTACTAAAATCATTGTAACTTTTACAAATACATACTCATATGTATTATTAAAAAAATTACAATAGAATTATTGTATTATATTAATATAAACTTTTTATAAATAAAAAAATTTAAAACTGTATTTAACTGCATTTTGTTCTTTCAACAGATATTACTGTAGTTTAGGGAACAAAAGATTTGACTGTTATTTCAACAGTAATCGTAGGTGTTCTAAAGACGACAGACTATCTGTTATTTCAACTGCGAAAACTGTTATTTCCAAGATGACAGAAATCTTTATTTTAACACATAATACTGTCATTTTTAAGACAACAGAAATCACTGTTGTTCAAACAGTCTAAACTTTCACCTACAAAGTGACGGATATGTTGATTTAACAGGGTCCTGTTAATATGAAAAAACAGCTTTCTTTCGTTTTCACTGCTAAAAACTGTTATTTTCGGGTTAACAGTTTTATGGGTCGATTACGGATAGCAACGAAACCACGGTTCGGTTGCCAGCTGGCAACGCAACTGGAAGGAAAATTTGTATTACGAATGGCAACTATCGTCAGTTGCTAAAGAGTTATCGATAATCGAAATTTGACAGTGCGACAATCAGTAAGGGGCTTTAAACAAGCTGTGCGAGTAAAATTATATGATTAAAATAAAGAGTTTTAAAGAAAGCAATAAAGCCAAGTTCGTCACAATTATTTGTTTAAGACGAAGAGAAGTGCATGAACGCGGCCGCAATCAGGCAACATTTAAAGGATAAATTCAATCCTCTAGAGCTACCGCGTGCACTGTTAGCAAAAGTTAATGCTTTCCAGGCTTTTCTTTTATTATCGTTTGTGTTCATTTTCAAAGCATATAGAGGACTTCCAAAAGGAGCTGTGGTATAATTGGTTAATAAACAGATGAACCTCTTCGTTCAACTTCAATACCTCCGCTCATAAAAGCTTGCGCCCCTCTTCGATTTTTCGCAAAAGGAAGTGGCACAGCAATGACTTCAATTTGGAAAACTTGGTGTGGCGGTAGTTTTAAAAGAGGTGCTTCAGTTGAAAAAAAAATCAGTAAAAAATTTGTAATCAGTGTTCGCTTTTGTATCGCCAAAAGGGCGATTCCACGGGAACTAAAATTTCATGTTATTGTTTTGTTAGTTTCACCATATTCTGTGAAAGCAAACTGCATTGCAAAATGTTAATATCGTCCAAATTATTAAAAAGTAAAATATATGACACACTTTTTAGTTTTCGCTCCTAAATACTCTCCAAAAACGTTCCCAGCAACCACAAAA
>NW_016216900.1:0-1637 GCF_001687245.7 Rhagoletis zephyria | reverse complement strand
AGTTTGGAATGTAATTTCTCAAAAACGCGACGATAGATTTTCTCCAAAGTCTTAAATAATTTTATTTTTATTGCTTATGGTTATTTTTACCAAGGCACATTATACAGGTAGTATCAGTAGAGCAAAAACAACATTTGCGTGTATTTTGTTGTTGCTTCGGGTATCGAAAGTGTCAAAAACTGTTCCGAATTTTTTCTTCTAAATCAAAGTGTGCCATGTGAAATACAAAAAATTATAAAAAATAAAAAATTGAAATTGGAAAAAATAAAAATTTATGCAACTTTCTTTCCTAGTAAATTTGTTTGCTTCTCGAAGCATTGATCCATCCTTTGCAAGGCCCAGTAATCAGCGGTCGTGCTGCCGAGTTGGGCGAACGTTCCAAAAGCTGCTATTCAATCGCTTGTTTTGTATGGAAAAAGGTTTCACANTGTGAGAAAAAATTAAAAATATGTGACATTTTCGAGACCAAATAATTTGAAAATAAATCAAATCAGCTGCTCTACTGATACTACCTGTTCAATGTACCTTGCTTTTTACTCAATATCTCGGAAACTGAAGGAGATCTCCAAAATGGTGGACGCCTTTCGAAAAATCTTGATTAATTTAGTATGACTACATTATTAATTCGAATCCTACTAAATTACCGATAAAATTGTTGAGCTCAAAAATCTTGACCTGGTCACACTGGTATCCAACTGTCAGACAACACATACAAACAAACATATTGAATTGTGTTCTTAATGTGCGCTGTATGGCGTGCTTCGCTTGTCTCTCTTCGTGGTGCGTTGGTTAGCGCTCTGCATTTGAAGGCGAAGAAGCGCGAGTTCGAGTACCAGGGACCCTTAATAAAAAACACAAGTTTAAAAAAAAAAATAATTAAATTTGATGACATTTAATTTAGGGAGTGAAACAGCAAACGCATTTGCATTTCGATTAGATGTCGTTTGAAGAAAACGCTCCTAGAAAAAATAGCCAGTGCATAACTTTCCCATCTCGGAGAACCATTGCTTGTGCAAATGTGTGGTTCTAAAGTTTGGAAATGTGCATACAATATTTTTTGTTTGTTTTGTAGTTATATGAACAAATTATAGATTAAAATAAATTTTTTTGAAAATTTTAAGCTAAGCGTTTATTTTAAGATTTTTAATTTCAGTCTTTCTAGTTTAAGATTTTTAGCTGAATTTTTTTTTCAGTTCATTTATATTTTGTTATTTTATTCCAATTAATAATTTTAAGTTTTTATATTGTAAGTCGTAATTTATTAAATAAATTTAGTTTTTAAATAATTGCACATAATTAATTTACATATTAAAAAAAATATATATATATTTTATTCGAAAATTAAAAATATAAAATTTAATTGCAAAATATTTTTTTTTAAATAATGATAATTATTAATTTTTATTTTTATTTATTTCATTTTTTTTATATTTTTTAATTATTTTTTAATTTATTTTATTTTCTTATTAATTTTTTTTAAATTTAGTTTAGCTTTATCTTTATTTTGTTGTTTGAGGTTATTCATAAAAACATATTGCTGTTAAAAACACAATTCTTAAGCTTTATTAAGTTTCCCTCTTTCTCTTTCTCCCTTTCCTTTCTTCGACAGGCTGGTGGTCTATGGCCCAACTGGCAGC
>NW_016216899.1:0-1637 GCF_001687245.7 Rhagoletis zephyria | reverse complement strand
AAAGTTTCGGCGGTTTTTTATGCTGTACCAAGGCCAACAACTGTGCCATTTTCCAAAAATTTATAATATTCTAATTTTTCGTCTAAAAATCACTGTAAATATCAATTTTGAGTGAATAATCTTCAGTAGTTACTAAAATATCGCAGTTTTCGTATTTCTGNACCTACATACCAAATTTCGTTTAGATATCTCAATTTTTGCTCGAGTTATCGTGTACACGGACGGACGGACAGACGGACGGACAGACAGACATGGCTTAATCGATTTCTTTTGTCATCCTGATCACTTATGTATACATTTGTCTATATCTATCTCGATTCGTTTTGGCTGGTACAAACAACCGTTATGTGAACAAAATTAATATACCCTTGTGCACAAGTGCGCTCGGGTATAAAAATAAACCTAATGAGTAATAAAATTATAGTTAAAAAAAAACCAACCACACGATTTTATTACAATAAGAACTAAAAAGAAAAAAATTACGTATTGATTTAAAGATTCGTTATGAAGTTCCCTAACTTGATGTTATTTAAACTTTTAAACTAGCTTAAAATTGGATTAAAGTAATTGGCACGTCATAGTCATAGTCGAAATGAAGTCCACTGTAAAGTTAGTTGCAGGTATTTTTTTACAGGCATCCCATTGGCAACATACAGCACCTCATTGGTAGAGGGCTTCGGAGTTGAATATCAGGAGTTGAAGACTTGCTCTAGCTGCTAGTCTCTTAAAATTTCCTCCAATCACGTCGCAAGAAGATTTCCCATATGAACTTGCAACAAAGTTCAATTCTGCCATTTCCTTGAAGGGATTTTCATGATTTCAGACTTTTAGTAAAGTTAATATAATTTATTCATATTGTTTTTGTTTTTAACAAAAAATATAAAATTTCATAAAGTTTTAATAACTATTTATCATATTGCTCGAGCGTTAGACGATCTAGAGTCCATACGCCTAAGTAGCCCATTACGCCCATTTGGATACTTAAAGTTGACATTATGGACAATGCTCTTATGTAGAAATAAAATTTTTTTTAAATGCTATAATCAAAAAAAAAAAAAAATTAAAAATAAAAATGTTTAGTTATTTTTATTTTTTGCTTTTTATATTTTGCTCATTAATGTAAAAAATTAAAGCCCATAATAAGACGGAAGAAATACATTTTCTTTCATTAGATTTCGTTAAAAGGTTTCCAAGATACAGCACTTTAAAGAAAGGTATGTATGACGTTTTCCTAAAATTTAAGTCCCGTCTAAATATGCAACCCCTACGTCATATCGGCAAAATATGCTGCACGTATATTCATGTCTCCTAGACCTTCAATCTCTTCAACCTTCCTCCAAATCCTGAGAGGTCGCGCACAGAGGTGGCCGCGGTGACATGAAATGCCCCATATTGCTGTGTAAAAACATTCAATTGTTTGATTTTAAAAGCGTTCTACGCCAGCTTAATATTTGGCCTGCCAACGAAAAAAATCGTTCGCAGGGAACTGAAGCAGCGTAAACGTAAACGCCAAGAATATTTTGATCGCGATCCAAAATGAGAAATAGTATAGTAGGAATTCCGGGATCCCGGAATTTTAAAGGTCCCCAAAATCCCGGGATTCTTGGCAAATAATCCCGGGATTTTCGGGATTTGTA
>NW_016216898.1:0-1637 GCF_001687245.7 Rhagoletis zephyria | reverse complement strand
TTGGCGCTTACACATATGTTAGTGTTTGGCCGAGCTTCTCCTCCAATTTATGGTGTGCGCCTTGATGTTTTCACATAAANTAATAAATTGGCGCTTACACATATGTTAGTGTTTGGCCGAGCTTCTCCTCCAATTTATGGTGTGCGCCTTGATGTTTTCACATAAAGGGGAGGGACCTACAGTTTTACGCCGACTCCGAATGGCGATTGCATTTTTACGAGAAGCTGTTTTTCATGGCAGAACAACATTGCCTGCCCAGGTGCGACCGCTATTAAGAAAAACCCTTTTTTTCAAACATTTTTTTGTATGTATTCTTACATAATTCATGTATTTATTGTGGTATTATTATTTTTTATTTTTTTTGGTTAAAATACAGATAAAATTTTATTTGTTTCATTAATATTCCGTTTTACATGGAATAATAAGTGTTGAAGTGAAGAAATAAATAGTTTTTTTTTTGCTCAATAATGCCGCTCTGGAGTTTTTTATGCGGTTTTTTAGAATTTTTGCGGTTTTTGAAAATGCTGGAACGCATCCCCTGTTTTTGTATGATAGTAAAGAACTTTTTTATGCGGATTTTTTTTATGCGGCTTTCTGAGGAACGCATGTACCGCATAAAAAGAGACCTAAGTGTAGTTAAAATTGAATGAAATTCTCAAGTACCGTTATCTCGAAAACCGGAGCCAGTCTGGTAAAACGAGGGATGCTATTGAATTTATAATGTCCCAATTAAATGAGTTCAGAGTGTCCAGATTTGGCGATTTAGCGCCATTTTGGAGATTTTGTTTTAGATATTTGTGCATAAAATTTAGGAAATCGCCTTTTTTCCCTTCAATTCAATTTGTTGTGCGCTATCATGTAAATGCCGCGAAACACGTGATAAGTAGTTATGGAGTTAAAGCTTTAATTTTGATGTGGTCACACATTACTGTTATCGATTTGTAGCATATCGAACATTTACCAATATTAAACCACCATTTGTGACAACTTCCGCTGAATGTGAAATTTGCAATTTCATTTGTGGAAGTAGCTGATCTCGCTTTATTATAGCTTTTATTTTATTTTTAGCGCCGAGCGCTTAAAAGCGGATTGTGCGATTAATCAATTAATATGAGTTGTAATAAATTTATTAATTGCGCAGTCCTATTGGGAAATGTGTTAATACACATATTTTTTAAAAGAATGAACATTTTTAAGGAAAATTGAGTGTACATCACTATCATATAAGTATTACTTATTTTTACTCTGAAGGCATTATATTCTTTTTTTGGTTTTAAAAACTATGTTATAATAAATAATATAAAAAAAAACTTTTTAATATACAACGCTTTCATAAATGGACTAAAGAGTAGAAAGTAATATTTCTCAGTCCCATAGAATTTGTTTTGATAACTTTTGATTTTGAAATTTTAGCAAAAGTCATTATAAACAATCTATGAAATTGAAAATGAAAAACGTGGAGCGCATGCAATACAAAGCATTCGATTTAATTGACAATAGTCAAACTACATAACGTAAACCTAAAATTTCTACAGCGAAAGTAGAACTTTGAAATCGATTTTAAGCGATCGTTATTCATATACCCACATACATACATACATATATTACTTTTCATATCAATTCAAGTGTATTACATG
>NW_016216897.1:0-1637 GCF_001687245.7 Rhagoletis zephyria | reverse complement strand
ACATTTTTGTTCCAGCTGAATCGAACGATATCATTTTTGTAGGCCTGGGCAGATTCTTTAACCAGTTAGCAACAATTTTTGAATCGATATCGGTTTTGTTGACGTATGACGCTGAAATATTTTTACGTCAACAAGGGCGATATCCATTCGAAACTTGTCGCTAACTGATTACAGAATCCCCCCTGAAAGGCTTTTTCATTCGTCAAAGCATTTTTCTTGAACCTTGGTTCGACTAAGGTTAAAACTGATAAAATAATATTTCTCTGTTGCGATAAGTGCGTGTTTTAGATGATATCATATAATATAGTAATGAAAGATTTTTCTAAACTTGAAATGCATATAATGGCGAAGGTTTAATGTAAAGAATCGGTATCGGGTACCGAAAAGGAAGTACTGGGTACTGAAATCTTTTTAAGTATTGGGTACCGACAGCACATCACTAGAGATTAGTTTTATTTGCCGCTCTCTGCTGTCAAGTCTGCGATGACGTCACGCCAAAATTACTCTCACGAATTCTGCTGCAATCGGCGCAATCTTGTATTCTATCATTGGGCGCGTTCATAAGTCGTAGCTGTTGGGTAACCGTTGGCTGTTTGTCTTACAACTTTCCGCAATTTTTTCCAGCGGAAAATTTTTACGCTACCTGAACTCAACGTGTTGGGCTAAACCTAGACAGCTGATCGAAAAGACTTTACGAAAAGATAAACGCGGCTTTGTTAGGTGGCACTTGCAAACAAATTTATTATATTTTATATTACTGACGTGATAAAGTAACTAAAATATTTTATAATAATACTACGTTCCTAAATATATGTTTTTAAGATGTTTGCTATATAATTTTACACTGTATAATTCATTGTAACATTGAACGGCTTACATAGATAATGGATTCTATGGGGCATATTCATAGTCATATTTAGTACTCAACTAAGTCGAAACTATTCTAAGTCACAACTAAAGCTATTCATAGTCGCCTTAGTTGCGACTTTTCTGGCTAAGTACCGACTTAAATTTTAGTTTCGGCTACAGCTACAACTAAGTCGTAACTAGGAAGAAGTATTTTATCAAATTAAGGGAAAACAGACGAAATATGTAAAAATTAAGTTGGTAGAGGGTGATTTCGATAATATTGAATAAATGTTCTTTTTAATTCGTCACACTTCTTCTTGATATACTGATGACCCGTTGATGTGCCTAGCATATCTGTGGCGGTTAAACAATGTTGCGCTTCTTTGTATGCATACTTCAAGGATGGGGCTTTATTAAGTTATCTAAATAGTAAATTTGTAGACGAGTATCCAAATATTTTAATTCCGGCGCCGTCTTTGTTTTGGGTAAATTTTTTTGCAGAAGCACTTCTTATCATAAAGTTAGTACTCATTAATCTAGGTCGTACGATAAAGACGGATTCACTAAATATCTTGACTACAGCGCCATCTGTCGGGACCATCTTTTGCAAGAGTATATTTTATGTGGCAGAGCATCTGACATCGTTCGAGGTAACTAAATACCAATATAAAATAGTAAGAAAGATTTTCAGTTTACCTTATAAAATTTTTTTTTCTTCATTAATTTAAGGCCATTTATGAATAATGGCGCATATTCATAGTCATATTTAGTACTCAACTAAGTCGAAA
>NW_016216896.1:0-1637 GCF_001687245.7 Rhagoletis zephyria | reverse complement strand
GTATGAAGCCTCCGGCATAGCCGAAGACAGCGCTGCTCTTACTTGTTCTAATTTAATTCAGTGACTAAAATGTACCTTGGCTTTTATTGCTGACGCTAATGCAATTTATTTTTATCTTTTCATCATTTATCACAGCTAATTATAGTTGCCGATACATATCAACATACATTTGTGCGTATAGATACGAAATCAAATCTTGTGTACGAAATTCGATTTTTTTTTTATTGAAAGTAAAACCTTCCGGGTCACTGAATATATAGTAATCATATCCGTATAACAATATATAACGGATATCCGGATATCCAAATATACGGACATTCCTATGCCTTATCAAGACCATATTTGCGCCAGAGTTACGTGATCTCTCGAGATAACTGAAGTTCTTTGTCTATGATAGCCGGTGGTTAAACTCCAATGAAGGCATTAATGTGGCGAGACTTTGTAAATATGACGTTTGTCCATCGGTGAATGTCGCTTATGGCTTGTCCAGCGACGAGTCCAGCGCTGCTAAAGAAGCGGCTATGTTTGACGAATGTGTCTGTTTGAATGCTCACCACGTCTCTGTATTGGCGTACCATCGACGTGGATGCCTAGTTGCAGGTTGACCTCTGCGATCAAATTAGATGGGTCAAGCTCGTTTTTCTTAGCGAGAAGGTAGGGCTTCTTGCATTACGACCGCAAATACTGCCATTTACCTTCAAACATAGGTTACGTTAAGTTAGGTAAGGTGGCAAATTTCAATCAATCGTTACCATAGAAGCTGAATAAAAGTCCTTCCGGTGGATAAAAAAAGTTAAGGTTCTATGCTCTAAAGAAGCTAAAAAGATGACAGAGACAGGTCATCAAAGCCGTTTCCGGCCGCGAATTTTGAATAATCATCAACGTAGCTGATCAGTGCAACTCCATACGATGGTTGAGGAAGCTTTCAATTGTAGAAGTTAAACAGTACCAGTTAAAGAACAGCGGGGCCCTTGGTAATTACTTTAGGCTTCGAAACTTTATCTCGAAAAAGTACGAACGATAATTCGGCGTCCAACGTTTGAATCCCTGTTGAGAAAAGGCTGCCTCAAGGTTTTTTCTTCTTCTTATTTGGCGATGAAACCGACTAAGCGGTTTTGGCCGAGTTCAACAGAGCACGCCAATCGTTCGAAATGCCAAGTCTAGCAAAGTTCTTCTCCACTCCATCGCATTGGGGGTCTCCTTCTTCGTCTGCTNAACGTGAAATGACGAACGGCAACAAGTGCAGAAATCGATTCCTCCACGTTCGCTTTTACCCACCGAAGGACGCCATATTTACACAGATGGATTAAAAGCGTCGGTGCGGGGTTATTCAGAACAATAAGGTATGTCATTCAGCTTCCGTCTGCCTGACTACTGCAATGCTTTCAGGTGGAACTGATGGCTAGCTCAAAGGCGTCGTCATTGGCACACTGAGATGAGATTCCCGGTCGTGATATCTACATTTTGACTGACAGACGGGCGGCTATTAAATCTCTATGAAAAGTGTCGGTAACTTTAAAAGTAGTTGCTCAATGCCGCTGATCTCTTAATCAGACGGCTGAGTCATTCAGCACACACATTGTCCTGTTGCTCTTGGATACTCTTGGCATCCTTTTTCAAACATTTAAATCTATACT
>NW_016216895.1:0-1637 GCF_001687245.7 Rhagoletis zephyria | reverse complement strand
TGTATACACCCCGGCTTATCATGTAGCGGTAGCTTTCGGAAAGGTGGAAAACATATATTTAATACTTGCGCCGGGTATTTAATGTTCGGCTCCGCCCGAACTTAGACTTTCTTACTTGTTTTTTTTTGTTTTATTTACGAAAAAGCATGTGTGCACTTCACAACGACATATTTTATAACGTACATACTCAAATTTAAAACGAGTTGGGTTGGTGCTCTTTCATATGCGTATTTTTTTAAAGTTAGCACGTTTTTCTTTAATTTTAAAATTTTTTCCCCAGTGTGCGTATAAATTTTTGCGATAATTTTTCGCTTTTTTCTTTTTATTTTATTGTGAATATAACTGTATTAAAAGATGTTGTGTCTTTTTATTCTAACAACAAATTGCATTTTCGGATTCGATGCTTTAGAAATGTCCCGATTTTTGCCACTGGTCACCGTGTGTATGCTGCACTTCAACAGCCATTTCCTTTAGGCAATACACATGCCAGTAAATATGTACCCACATATGTAGCTACCCTGCAGGGAAACCCCAAACTGGCGAACCAAATTTGTGGTTCCGTACTAGATCTTTATCGCTAAAAACTAACCATCGATCCCCATCAGTTCAGTGGTGCTTTTAAAAAACTATTTCATTCTGCTTTTTAAAACTACACATGCCTAGTCCACTCTGTCTAAAAAAAATAATATGTTTGATGCAAGAAGCAAGAACAATTAGAAATGCATCATTTTTAGAAGATCGAACTACCCATTTATTTTAAACCATTTCTTCGTTTATTCATTTCAGTGATAAGCAAATTTGCTAAGTCCAAAATAGTCACATAAAATGTGATAAGTATCAAAGTATAAAAAACTTTTCATTAAGTAGAAATCCATATCTAAGGTCACGAATTTCGAACCGGTTCGGAACTGAAGAAAAGGTATTCCGGCGGGGGACAATTTTCAATTCTTATGACAATGCCGTATTAAATTCGCCAGTTGTTTGCATGCAAAAGAGATTTATTTCGAATCAGTAGATAGTGGATCGGATCCACTGAATCTAATGTACTAGAATGGCACCAGTTCAGAACTAGAGATACAACAAAATACATACATTGAAGTCGATTTTGTTTGTGTTGCTGCAGCAATACAACTGTTGCCAATAAAAACACTGAACCAAAGCGAAAAGAGAATACAGAATACAGAAAATAACACAACATTCATGTATTGAATACCTCAGAGTTGCAGCGGGACTGACTGGAGCGCGCCAGAAATTGAATTAACTGCATCGAGTGTGATTGGTGAACTAGATATGAGTACTTACATACATATACGAGACTAGTTAAATTGATAGCAGAAAATTCAAACATATTTGCAGATCAGCAAAATGCAAAGCTCTTCAATGACAGTGGTCAATACGGATCAATTTTCCAGACTTGTGTTGTAATTTTTCGGTGCTTTTTACATAAATACAATTTTTTTTTAGCAGCTCTTATTTTACACCCAGATTTAAATTCTCTAAAAAAAAATATTTTTACACACTTTATTTAACGTATATAATTTGAGTCCGCACAAAATTTTCTCTTAAAGGACTTTGTTGAATGAACAGCCTATATACAGCGTGGCGACGAATAACTGTTACCCTTTACAGATTTTGCG
>NW_016216894.1:0-1637 GCF_001687245.7 Rhagoletis zephyria | reverse complement strand
CCTCTTCTAATTTGAATTTAATTTTTAAACAGGTGGCAGCCCTCTTCAAGCATTTTAAAAATATTCTAAACGTCTAAATTAAAGATCTCTTAAGCTTCATTCGCTTGACGTCCATATCTTAATACTTCATATAAATTAGCCATTTCAAACAGGTGGCAACCCTCTTCTAATTTGAATTTAATTTTTAAACAGGTGGCAGCCCTCTTCAAGCATTTTAAAAATATTCTAAACGTCTAAATTAAAGATCTCTTAAGCTTCATTCGCTTGACGTCCATATCTTAATACTTCATATAAATTAGCCATTTCAAACAGGTGGCAACCCTCTTCTAATTTGAATTTAATTTTTAAACAGGTGGCAGCCCTCTTCAAGCATTTTAAAAATATTCTAAACGTCTAAATTAAAGATCTCTTAAGCTTCATTCGCTTGACGTCCATATCTTAATACTTCATATAAATTAGCCATTTCAAACAGGTGGCAACCCTCTCAAAACAAACTACTACGTACCTACACTTTATCATCTGGCACCCATACATATTTCTATTACCTAATTCCCTTAATTCAAATTGAATTTGATTTTTTTTAACAGGTGGCAACCCTCATAAAGTTAGGTTAGAAAACAAAGATTTTCAATACTATTTCCATTTATGCTTAGTTTGTAATAATTGTTGTAACTTTTTAAATAATTTGAACTTAATTTTTTAAAAGGTGGCAGCTCTTTTCTAAAAAGATAAACCGTATTGCCCACCTACATCCAGAGCCCTTTTATTTGGCACCTCACTTTTGANCAGGCCAGGCGCTTTAATTTGACACCCCAATTTTGAAAATCGAGCGAACGGTGCAGATGTTTTAGGCTGCACATAAAATACCTTCGCGTATTATATATAATAGATAGATATTTCCATAATAAACAATTGCTTTTTCGTAAAATTTCAGATCTTTTACACGATTTCTTCATTCATAAGGCCCAATTTACTATGTATTCAGTTTGAAATTCACCCAGTTTTACAGCTGTACCAAGGATGTCATTAGGAATGCGAAGAGGATGTCACAGAACAGTTAGTATTTTAATGTGATTCGATTACACAGAGCTCAAAATTTTGTAAGCCCGTGTATATATGATTTTATGTGGGTAAATACCCGCAGGGAAAGCTACTAGTTGAGAACTAGAATTCTACCAGTTTGCGTTTCAGCCCAACTAGTTCACGTTCTATCCCTTTTCAATGTTAGCGACTGGTATTTTTATCATTGCGATGTCCAACGAGATGTCAATTGTCAGGCTAGGCATCAGCATATACTAGTATAAATACTAGTAGCATCATACCAGTTGATGAGATAGTCTGCCAATTCATGCCCCGTGAAAAGCATAAGTGTGCCTTTTTGCTTGCGACGCTCCAGCAGTCACAATGGCCGACAGAGCAAAGCATTCGCGTGGTAAGCCTGAGGTCCCAGGTTCAAATCCTGGCGCAGGGAAACTTTTTTTATTTTCTTTTTTTTATTTTGTTTTTATTTTTTATAAATTTATTTTTTTGTTTAGGCTGTTTATTGTAATTCCTAAATTTAATAAAAAAAAAAATTTTTTTTAATTTCTTTGTTTTTATAGCACAAGCATTTCTTCCTAAAGTTTTTTTTGCAATGC
>NW_016216893.1:0-1637 GCF_001687245.7 Rhagoletis zephyria | reverse complement strand
AAATGTATAGTCCGATAACGCTACCCGCTCACACTATAATTCAAGAAGTTACTTTTCGTAGGTACTATAGTTCAAAGCGGTCAATTGCGATTGCTCACTACCCCAGATTTGATAATTTCGATTACTACACTGGATCACACCCTTTAATTGGTTTTTGTTCCAGACATCACTATCCAATTTGTATTTAGAATCACCCGCTGATTCCGAAAATCGATCTTAATTTTTTGTTATATTTATAAGTTTTCAAGATATTTTCAATTTACCGTTATTCAGCTGAAAACAAAAGGTGGTTCCACTTAGTCACTTATATCTCATAAACCAATTTAACAAACTAATAAAATTATATTAAAAAGTAAAAACACGCTTTTATTACAAGAAGAACTAAAAAGTATAAAATAATTTATAGATATAGCGATTCCGTTTAAGAAGAATAGGAAGTTCCCTAACTTGATTTAATTTAACTTTTTTAAATCAGCTAAAAATATGGTTAAAGTGATTGGCCCGTAGTCATAGAAAAAATAAACTCATATTTCATAGAAAAAGTCTTTGCGCATTTTCATTTGACCACTCATTACTTCTTTATTTATCCGTCGATTTTCTTCATTAGCACAAAGCACAAAGGCAAAAATTTGACACAGAAGTTGTTATTTTTTTAATTTTTCTTCTGTTAAAGTGAGTTTTTCATATTTTCATAAAAAAAAGTTCTGGAATGAGTAATTAGTTTATCATAAACTATCAGATCTATCAAAAAGTGATGCATCTACGGTCTATGTAGAATTTTGTTAGCTTTCATTTGCCGTATTTCATATTAAGATTGTTAAACTGGTTCGTAAGATATACGCGAATAAGTCTAACCACTTTTTGTTTTAAGTGGGATAACGGTAAATTGAAAATATCTGGAAAACTTATCCATAGAATAAAAATTTAAATCGATTTTCGAATTGGACAGTGGCACCCATTGAAAATTCTTGCTGTAAACCAGTGTTATCATCAAATTACAGTGTTTTATTTTCCTCAGCTCGAAGTGGATAACATTGTGTATAAGAAAAGCGCTTAATTGCTGTTAGTAGTTATTAGTTTTCCCTCAATCGAAAAGCAATTTAGATATGTATTAATTTGACTACAGTGTGAGGTGACATGTTTTAGGGAGCAGGAAGTTGTTTACTGCTGGTACTAGCATATATACGTCCATAAATAGTATACCCAAACAGTTCTTTTAGATTTATTTTATGATACAAACACGAATATCCATCGAACTACGAGAGGCCATTCGTCTTTATTATATATACATACATATGTATGTGCATAAGTATGTACGTATGCAGCTAAGGATATGGGTGTGTGCATGTTAGGGTGCATGCGGAAAAAGTATAGTCGGAAATTTTACCGAAAAAAATATACCTTAATTTTTTTTTATTTTGAAATCAAAAAATAGTTAGAGATAGCTCAAAGCGCCCAAAGTTGTCCTTGTATACAACTATAATTTACAGGTCTGCCAAAAACCCACAAAAACTGCGAAAAACTCCATAGGGCGACCAGTAAAAAAATCGTTAGAATTAAAAAATGCTAACCATTGGGTAATTTTATGAAAAGTCTCCTGAAGAGAACCAGAGTTTTCGGATCGAAAAATATTGATT
>NW_016216892.1:180-1637 GCF_001687245.7 Rhagoletis zephyria | reverse complement strand
AAGTTAGCACTACACTTTTCGAAATTGGAAAAGTTAACTACGGCATTATATGTAGTGTTTTTGTTGTAAATTTGTTGTGGAAAGAAACAATTTTTAGCTCTCGTTTTTTAAAATATATGGTATGTAGCGCTAATTTGACACCATACACCTAGTCCATAGAATTGAGATATTGATAATGATATAACGGCATTAATTGTAGCTTTTTTGTTGTAAATTTGTTGTGGCAAGAAAAAATTTGTAGCTCTCGTTTTTTATCAAAAAATGGTATGTAGTGCTAACTTGACACCATACACCTAGTCGATAGAATTGAGATATCCAATATGTTACTATGCCATTAATTGTAGCTTTTAACTTTAAAATTTGTTGTGGAAAGAAAAAATTTGTAGCTTTCGTTTTTCTGGAAAAAATTGAGTTGACCCTTTTTCGAACAAAATTTAGTATGTAGTGCTAACTTGACACCATGCACCACTGACGACAGAATTGAGATATTGAAAAGGTTACAACGGAGTTAATTGTAGCTTTTTGGTTGTAAATTTGTTGTGGAAAGAAAAAAATTGTAGCTTTCGTTTTTTAAGAAAAAGTGGTATGTAGTGCTATCTTGACACCATACACCTAGTCGATAGAATGGAGATTTCCAACATGTTACTATGCCATTAATTGTACCTTANACCATGCACCACTGACGACAGAATTGAGATATTGAAAAGGTTACAACGGAGTTAATTGTAGCTTTTTGGTTGTAAATTTGTTGTGGAAAGAAAAAAATTGTAGCTTTCGTTTTTTAAGAAAAAGTGGTATGTAGTGCTATCTTGACACCATACACCTAGACGATAGAATTGGGACATTGAAAATATTATAACGGCATTAATTGTAGCTTTTTTGTTGTAAATTTGTTGTGGAAAGAACAAATTTGTAGCTTTCGTTTTTCTGGAAAAAATTGAGTTGACCCTTTTTCGAACAAAATTTAGGATGTAGTGCACTACATACCATTACAGGTTAGCTCTACATACCATTTTTCTTAAAAAACGAAAGCTACAAATTTGTTCTTTCCACAACAAATTTACAACAAAAAAGCTACAATTAATGCCGTTATAATATTTTCAATGTCCCAATTCTATCGTCTAGGTGTATGGTGTCAAGTTAGCACTACATACCATTTTTTTCTTAAAAAACGAAAGCTACAAAGTTTTTCTTTCCACAACAGAAAAGCTATAATTAATGCCGTTATAATATCTTCAATATCCCAATAGGTGTATGGTGTCAAGTTAGCACTACATACCATTTTTTTCTTAAAAAACGAAAGCTACAAAGTTTTTCTTTCCACAACAGAAAAGCTATAATTAATGCCGTTATAATATCTTCAATATCCCAATAGGTGTATGGTGTCAAGTTAGCACTACATACCATTTTTTCTTAAAAAACGAGAGCTACAAATTTTTTCTTTCCACAACAAATTT
>NW_016216892.1:0-107 GCF_001687245.7 Rhagoletis zephyria | reverse complement strand
CACAACAAATTTTAAAGTTAACAGCTACAATTAATGGCATAGTAACATATTGGATAAATCAATTCTATCGACTAGGTGTATGGTGTCAAGTTAGCACCACATACCAT
>NW_016216891.1:0-1637 GCF_001687245.7 Rhagoletis zephyria | reverse complement strand
ACGGTAAATTGCAAATATGTATCTCGAAAACGTATCCATAGAAAAAAAATAACTCGATTTTCGGAACCACCGAGCAATTTTACATCGGAATTGGATAGTGGCATCCATAGAAAATTTTTGCTGTAAACCAGTGTAATAATATAATAATAATAATAGATTGGCGCTTACACATATGTTAGTGTTTGGCCGAGCTTCTCCTCCTCCTGTGTAACTCGTGCTCAAATACCCGTAGTTGCGTATGTAACGTATACGGCCTGTGGCACCATACGCAGTCATCTAACCCGTTTACTCGCACGGCTTAACTTAAAGGCCATATTATTTAAAAGTAATTAAAATGCAAAAAATATATAAAAAAAAGGGGTTTTTCTTAACAGCGGTCGCCCTTCGGCAGGCAATGGCAAACCTTCTAGTGTATTTCGGCGTAAAACTGTAGAGCCCTTTGTGTGACATCAAGGCGCACGCCACAAATCAGGGGAGAAGCTCGGCCAAACACTAACATATGTATAAGCGCCAATCTATTATTATTATTAATTAAATATTGACGTTTAAGATTTTACACAGAATTCCTTATGTACATATCGCACTTTTAATAATGTACGGAATTATTTAAAACTTTTAAATTTTGTGGGACAACGCAATCCAAGTTTGATCAATTCCTACAGTTGATATACCAAAAGACAGATGGAAAGGCGCATATAGTCACCATTTTTGGGAAGTTGAAAGATCAACGAACTGATTGGGCCTTATCAATATGGCGCTTTAGGCCTGGAAAATCCTCCATACACCCCCTGAGGGAGCTACTCTGTAATGCGATGCGAAAGAGAAATGCGATGCGATAAGCAAATACGTCGTAAGAAATATGCTGTGGCGGTTGCCTATCGCATCGCATTTCTTTCGCATCGCATTACAGAGTACCCCCAGGTATTCACAATACACCAAATCTTGGAAAAGATCCGCGAGAAATGGATCGACACTCACGATCTATTTGTCGACTTCAAAGTCGCTTTCGATAGCACTAAAAGGAGTTGCCAATACGCCGCTATGTCTGAATTTGGTATCCCCGCGAAATTGATACGGCTGTGTAAAATGATGTTGAGCAATACCACCACCTCCGTCAGAATTGGGAAGGACCTCTCCGAGCCGTTTGGCCGTTTAATACCGAACGAGGTTTCAGACAGGGTCTGTTGGTGTGCCAACTGTATGAATTGATCAAACTTTGATTGCATTTTCCTACAAAATTAAAATAATAATAAAAATGAAATAATTCTGTATATTATTAAACGTGCGATATGAAAATTCACATATCTGATGGGGTTTTTTTTTATAAGCCCTTGCATTTTTAAGAAGCTCATAGCAAAGCACATCTTCCTTAAAAATGTTTATAATTCAAAACGACCTATGGACAGATGTGTATGTATAGATTTGGCTTTTCGAAAATATATTATTTATGTGTCGCTGAAACTGTTAGCTCAGCAGCTATCGCAGTTTTATTCCTGACATTTGCAAAAATATTCCCCTCGCTAGATTATCCTTCATTTATTTATTTTTTTACTTAAGATAACAAATTTCATAATAAATAATGTAATCAATCGCTTATTATAATACTTAAATACATCTTCACTTTTCAGTCGAGGATC
>NW_016216889.1:0-1637 GCF_001687245.7 Rhagoletis zephyria | reverse complement strand
AAAAAAAAAAAAATTTCGTTCACAACGACGAATAGGCATTTAAAATTACCTATTAATTAGTTTAATTTTTTTAAGCGAATAAAGTTAGAAGAACGAAATTCGAGGATGTGGTCTAGTGCGTATTTGTCCTTAACATGTAATTTTTTTCGAAAATAATTATTGTAAAATTTCAAGGATATTCAATTATAAAATGTTAAAAGAACATTTTCAAAACCTAATCGTCCTTATGCACCGAACAAATTTAATCGGCCTTAATTCTACAGAATTTTCTCTTTCATTTGGTACCCTTACTTTTTTTCGACAATACACTGAATGTTTTTAAGAATTTTTTTAAGTAGTTATATTTTTCAAATTTCAAGGTCCTTTAAAAAAATTCTGACTTCAGAGAGAGAAAAACTAAAAACGCAGTTTTACTATATTTGTCCCATTGTTTCGAGAATTGTTTGTGTGTAAAATGTACCGTCGTTCGGTTTAGTATTTGAATTTAAGAGTAACATATTTGTGGTGTAATGGTAAGCAGCGCGCGCTACCATTCCGCAGGGCCTGAGTTCAAGCCCGGTTCAAGCCAACATTAAAAAATAAAAACAACAAATTTTGTTTNAAATTAAAAGGGCTCAAAAGGTTTCTACCAATTCTGCGAAAAAAGTTGAAATTTTGATGAAAATTTATTGAATTTTTTGTAGTCTTTTAAAAAGTTTTTAACTTTGCTTTATATGAGTTTCGTTAGAGAATAAACTGTATTTAAATAAAAAAAAATCCTAAAAATAAATAAAGAAACATGAGTGGCAAACAATATCACTTTGAAATGGCGGTGCTATTGTATTGGCTAAAACTGTACGTATATGTAAGCTCAAACGTATTATTATTATTATTATTAATGTTCACTATGTTCTATTAAAATCCACTAACTTTTTAAAATATAAAGCCGTCATATTGGACCACTCATTTTAAATTTGTGTAACCTGATTTCAAATTATTTATCACCTATATAAAAGAACTCCTAAATACTACAAAAACCCCCCATCGAAATTTCTTTTTTTCCTTATATGTCGCAAGTCTGAGGATGTCTGCTTTCAATGGCCGCCGAGCATATAGATAGGCAGTGATACATCTCATTTAAAATTCGACAATAGCCTTGTAAAAGGTGGCAGAATGCAAAGATTTAAAAAATCGCCCTCTTATCAAAATAACCTTTTCTCATTTTATCTACCTACATTTATAGCTCGAAAATAATATTCTCTGCAGATCCGGCTTATAAAAACATTGGTGATAAGGTATGTAATGCATTAATAACCGCTTCACATTTTATCTGCTCGCTCATTTCGCACTTTGATCAATGGCGAAATTGCAATTAAGTTACTTTAAATTTAACCTAATTTTGGGTGTTAATAGCACTACTAATTTATTTTAGTAAATTTTCGAATTCGCTAAAACTTACACAGAGCTTTTAATTACCAATGCTATTTTGTGGTTTCAAGGCACTCCCTTAGCGCTATCCACCCACAAATCGCATATATAGTATATAGCTAAATTCTCATTGCGTTCTTATCGAACTATGGCTCTCAATTACCGCTCGTGTGCCAATTAAAATGCAAATGGGTCTCCTAAGTACAGCAGTGCTGAGTGCTGATGGATGG
>NW_016216888.1:0-1637 GCF_001687245.7 Rhagoletis zephyria | reverse complement strand
TGAGCAAATGCGAGCCTACGCGATTAGCTGTGAATAGCGGGGTTTACACCATCTAACATTTGTAAACACAACCGCTCGACACACATGTTGACTGGCTAACAAAAATATTTGATTTCTTACAGTTATGTTCGCCTTATATGTTGGATTGTGTAAACCCCACTAATGAATAGCGTCGATTTTTGTCCCCTTTGTTTTTACTGAGTCAACGCCCACTAAGCTACTGGGTGCGCACCCCTGCTCATACAAGAGCCTTTTCTCACTGGGTTTAAATCGGTGATGGGTACTACCTTGCTCGCGAGCAAAGCTCTTTTAAGCTTTCTATATATTTAGTTTAAGTTCGTGCAGAGTAAAAGCTCTCTCTCTGCCCATCGCCGGTTTAAATCAAAGCTGCACACTTTATAAGCCCCCTGCAGAGCTTTTTTAAGCTTTCTATACTATATTTACAGACGTAGCATATATCATCATTTTAATATTCGCCGTGGGGTCTCACGAAGACAAGGATCCGAGCGATTGAATTTTCAATAACTCTGTCGCATAGATTTGGCTGAATTTGAGCATTGACCTGGGTTATGTTGACTTCAAAAGTTTAGGTCAATAGACCTGCGATTTCACAAGAATGGAATTTAAGTGTGCTCTGCCCGATCCACAAGAAATGCAACCCCGCCATACGCGCCAACTGCCATGGGATGTATTGTGTGAAAGACCGAAGCCCACCGTGAATGAACTAATTAGGCCTTATCAGTGTGGCGTTAGACCTGGAAAATCCACCTTACATCAGGCATTCACAATACTCCAAGTCTTCGAAAGGACCCGTGAGAAAAGGATCGACATTCACCATATATTTGTCGATTTCAAAACCGCTTTCGACAGCACTAAAATAAGTTGCATATGCGCCGCGATGTCTGAATTTAGTATCCCTGTGAAACTGATAAGAGCTGTGTAAAAATGACGTTGAGTAATACCACCAGCTCCTTCAGAATTGGGAAAGAGCTCTGCGATCCGTTTGCTACCAAACGAGGTTTCAGACAAGGTGACCCGGTTTTGTATGATTTCTTTAATCTGATGTTTGAGAAGATAATAAGAGCCGCTGAACTGAACTGCTCAGAAACAATTTACTAGAGTAGCGAAATAAGAAACGCGAGGTCCAAATCGCTTAGGCGGTTACAGCGTCAAATAAGAAGAAGAAGAAGAAGAAGAAGGATCAGATGCATCTAACTAGACAAAGTTTTGTAGTAGGGAAAACAGAACGCAGAAGCCTAGATATAGTTGGATACTGGAACTCCCAACGGACCCATCTGACAAAATTTCAAAGTAATTTTTTGTTGCAGTTAATTGACTTAATTTTTAATATTAGATACGCCTCCAGTTGGGCTTCTTTTGAAAAACATTTATACAGATTTTATTTAAGGTTGAATTTTTAAATCGCCAAAAAATCGATTCTCTCGATTATTACAAAAAACCGCAAGCAAAAAGAAATAACACAAAGTGTTTTTCTCCTTTTCACAACTGTATCTACATACATACTTACTTCATTAATACACCTCGCCTAATGTGCATGTGTATCAGTTTCTTAATTAATTGCACAAAGGCAAGTTTACACATGTTTACCTAGTATGTACATATGTAGGTACAATGTA
>NW_016216887.1:0-1637 GCF_001687245.7 Rhagoletis zephyria | reverse complement strand
GGCACAAATAAAAACAAAAGTTCTCTAACAAAATTTTTTCCAAAATGATGAATGATGACAAGTCGATGCGATTAAAAATATAAAATAAATCAAGATGAATAATTAAACAAGATTTGTATTCACGTCAGATAAAATATTGCTAAGAACATGTTTCACTAACTCATTTATTTTTCAGTGCTAAAATTTGCAAATATGCCTTAGGACTGCATTTTTGTCTATCCATAGACATCTCGATTGATAAGCCTGCCGACTTCGCTTTCGCGGAATACCGAACTTACATAAACTTTTCCATAGATGATTGGAACGGCTTTGCGGAAGTTGCTGAAAGCATCTTCGCTGCCCTTCCCGCAGAGTTGTCACTGGTGCTGCATCTGCTTAATTCCAGGTGGATTCATTTCGGACCTCCGTGTGAATTTTCCAGCTGAAGCGACTATCCTAGCTGATAAGCGTGACAACCTTCGTGAGGCCCATCTGCGAATTCCCCGAATTAGAGATCTCAACACGGAGACGTGGCGACTTGTGAACGTATATAAGCGGAAGGGGTGGGAAAAGCATTTGAAGGCTTGTAACTTTACCTCTGGTGTGAGCAATGCAGCAGAACGCAGTGGAAGAAGCAACAGACATGCCAGAATACGGAACTCCGGAGGGCGACTGCATGCCTTCTGATGTCGCCCCTACGGGCAGTTCCTAGTAGTGTGCCACAGACACGGTCACCTGAACAGACACCTGCTTGCAGCAGTGCCCTCGCCGAATACACGTCAGGAGACATCTATACGAACTGACGGACAAAGTCCAGAGGTTCACAAAACAACCTCTGGGTCCAACAGTATATAGACAAGACATAAACTCCATTCACAGGTCGCAGAGTTAGCGCAGATGTACGCAACGAGTGCCCGGCATGCGGAGAGTTGCCACATGACTAACGGCACCTCCGTCCACCCAGCTAACGCCCTTGTCTCTATGGACAACCCCAGTGGAAGTTGCGCACTTCCAGGGCCTGCCATTAGCTGAACCGAACAGAAACGGTTGATGGACAATCCGAATTGAGTGGGGTAGGTAATCGCTACAACAACAACAACACGCTTGTTTACAAAGGAATGGAAGACTTACGTCCTATTAATAAACAATTACTCGTTATATATATTTTTAGTTGCTATCTTTAGCATCTGAAATCCCATTGTGTATATCGAAATATATCAGAACGAGTTTTCAAATTAACTCACATCCTAATGTACTAACTAATAATCTTCGATGTGTGCTTTACTGTCGCCTCGCGGACATTTACGGTTTACTGCTTTTACTGTTATCAACGCTATCATTACCATTACCATAACCATTATCATCAGTATTGGTATCATCGTCATCACCACCGCCACAAACAGCAAAATCGAAAACAACAAAAGGAACAACAACAGCAACAACAAAAAAGGGAAGCAACAACGATAAATACAAGGGACAATGTCAACGCCAATAGCAACAACAACATTATTGGTTGAGTTTCGAGCTCTAAATGTTTGAACGAATTTTAGATTTTATATAGTATTTACATACACACACACACACACACACACACAAGTGCAAGTCGGCTTAAACCCTGCAGGGAAACCGCGGACTAGTGAATCAAATTTCTAGTTCCG
>NW_016216886.1:0-1637 GCF_001687245.7 Rhagoletis zephyria | reverse complement strand
TGTACAGACATCGACCTGTTACAATTTTATTATATGTATAGATATTCAAGAATTAAAAACACCATTCAGTTTAGTTACAAATTGAATGACTTTAATTTACTCCGCACCTTTGAGATGAAGGATTTAGGTGTTTATTTTGACTCGAAGCTCTCCTTCTCTAAGCACGTTGACTTTATTATTGCCAAATAATTTGCCATGATTGGTTTCATAAGGAGGAACTCTGAGGACTTTAAAGATCGTTTGACTTTGAAGTCGCTCTATGTTTCGTTGGTAAGAAGTAGACTTGAATACTGCTCATTCATTTGGAATCCGTACTACGATACTCATTCAGCAAAAATCGAAAAGGTTCAAANGTTCACTAAGCACGTTGACTTTATTATTGCCAAATAATTTGCCATGATTGGTTTCATAAAGAGGAACTCTGAGGACTTTAAAGATCGTTTGACTTTGAAGTCGCTCTATGTTTCGTTGGTAAGAAGTAGACTTGAATACTGCTCATTCATTTGGAATCCGTACTACGATACTCATTCAGCAAAAATCGAAAAGGTTCAAAGAGTGTTCGCTAAAATAGCTTATCTCAAACTAAATTGGCAGAATGGCATTGCATCATATACTGCCAGACGTAAGTTGATGGGCCTCCAAACTNGCTAAAATAGCTTATTTCAAACTAAATTGGCAGAATGGCATTGCATCATATACTGCCAGACGTAAGTTGATGGGCCTCCAAACTCTTCATGAAAGAAGAATTTGTTCGTCCCTTATTTTTGCATATAATGTCATGAATGAGCACATCAATTGTCCATTGTTAGCCAGTTTATTCAAATTTTATATTCCACCGTGAAATTTGAGGCGAAATAGGTTTCTTGTCGACTCAGTTCATAGAACTAGTTATGCGTTCTATGAGCCAATCAGTAGATCAATTCGGCTATATAACAGATATTATGAAGACCTCGATTTTAGTGCAAGTTTGGATAGATTTAAGCTCCAATTATTTTCTATTTTTAATTAATTAATTAGTCTGTAAGAAGCATTTGACTTTGTAGACTGTAAATAAATAAATAAATAAAATTAATAAATATCAGCGATTTTTGGCTACTAGGTAAAAACTTTAAAATTAAAAAAATTATAAGCATTGCTTATAATTAATATTATAACAAATTTTAACTGGAGATACTGGTTACCCTTTAGTTACCACTCGAAGTGCCGCAATGTAATTGAACGCACAAATGGTGTGTTAAAGGGTAGATGTAGGTGTCTTCTCGGTGCGAGAGAGCTCCGTTACACAACATTTGCATACATTTCAAAGCTGATCTCATGGCAAATTATGAACCGACAATGGACGATTGCAGTGACATCAGCGAGCATAACGCTCTAACGCAACCTCAGTATATAAATGCAGCGCAGAGAGTACGAAGCGATATCAGGCTGAACTTACAGAGTTCTGCGAAAATTCCACATANTCAGTATATAAATGCAGCGCAGAGAGTACGAAGCGATATCAGGCTGAACTTACAGAGTTCTGCGAAAATTCCACATAAATTTAAAGCAGAGACATAACTATTATAAGAGTAAAGAAAAAAAGTCAATCAATCATTATATTAAGATAAATATTTTTCGAGTCATCTATAATTATTATT
>NW_016216885.1:0-1637 GCF_001687245.7 Rhagoletis zephyria | reverse complement strand
GGCACTTAGCTGCTACTTGGGCGTAATAGTTTTCCGCCACCATTCTAACTTAACCTAACCTAAATAAGTATTGATAGACTTTTCACTCATATGTCAGAAGCAAAAGAGTAGCTTGATTACAAACCCTCGCATTGGCAAACCAGCGTGTGTTGAGCGCAGCATTATTTTCCATTGCTTTTGTATACATATTTTCACTGATCAACTTAATCCAGCTACTCTCCTGCGATTTTTATATTTTTTTTATATCGAAACACATATGTTTAGTACTTCACCTAACGAATTGCATTTATCTATATATTGCTATAGTAATATTCATATATGTAAAATGTATATATATATATACTTATATCTACACAACCTATAAATATTTACCTCTGTACGTATAGTCTCTGCTGACCGAATAGGGTGACCAGTAGTGCGATTACCATTTTTCTTAACGACCGATATTCGTTATTGATAATGAACGACGGTTGTAGCTTGCAGTAGCGAATAGGCTATTCTCAAAAACACACTTAACGACAGAATTCGTTAGACATGTCGATAAAGAAGTTTACGACGATTGTCGTTAATTACAAAGCCAAATATGGCAATATTGACGTTTGCCACTCAATATTTAAAAGATACTTGTTATTAGGAGTGTTCGCTATGCAAAAAATTTGCGCAAGTTGGTACCAATTGTTACCAAACCGTGTTCGTTTTGCCAAAAACCCAGTAAAACTTGCAAGGAGAGAGCACAATTTTGACATTTCATTTGGAGGGGAAGTTGCAAATTCGTGCTGGGAAAATTTTTGCCAGTAAGAATTGGCAAGCAGGATTGTGGCACACGGATGCATTTTTGTCAACATTAATTTGAATCAAAAATTTCGTTAAAATTAAAAATGAACAATCTTGTTGCGATTTACTAATGAAAGAAGTATGTAAATATTCGTTTATTCAATTTATTTAATTAATTCCAACCATTTGAAAGGTACTCGGCTGAATAAGCTGTATTCATAATCGGAACGCAATCGACACCACTGTCGATAAAGGAAATCCGACAGTGACTTCCACAAAGAAATTGAAGCATGTGATAAGGAAAGTCAGAATAAGAAGAAATACACGTATAGGTCCTGTTTTGGTTTCCACCTGAAATAGTTAAAAAAAATTTATTAAGCTCGAAACGCAACCGTGGACGCCGGCTGGCAGTGGAGCTTGCAAATGTTTGCTAATTCCTGTTCGCGCAAAACTTAGTAAGTTTCTCTCTTTGGGAGAGTAAGGTACCTTATTCTCTGAATTTTGTTACTGGCTAATTTAGTTGACAACTTGGTGCTTTAAGCACTAGATTTAGTGCTTTTTGAAAATTAAAACGCCGAAAAAAATGGTTTAGTGCCTAGTGCCCTTTTTAGTGCTTTTTTCTGCACTAAAATGTCTGAATTTACAAGAATCGACAAATTTAAATGCACTAAAATGCAAACCATGATTGATAAAAAAATGAAGTTGTAAACCCACGTTCTTGCGCTCTTGTTAAATTGTATTCGCGTTGAAAATGCTAGCACGCAGATAAGTTAAGTGTTTACTTGTCCGGCCATTANAATGAAGTTGTAAACCCACGTTCTTGCGCTCTTGTTAAATTGTATTCGCGTTGAAAATGCTAGCAC
>NW_016216884.1:0-1638 GCF_001687245.7 Rhagoletis zephyria | reverse complement strand
ATGTAGTGCGTTTAGGACCGGGTAATTGCTCTTACAAACGACTATACCCAATACAAGTTTTCTGTCAATAACTTTAAAATTGGTACCCCCAATATTGGATGCAATTGTACGATATATTCCAGTGTTAGCACAGTGGTTGAAAATTTATAGCCGCACCATATGTTGACAAGTTTTCCATGACTCGGCGGCGGGCAGCGAAAAATTACAAAAACTAGCAACGACGGCGGCGTAAACCTCTAGTAGTATTTACCTATGATACTGAATTATTTAAATTGATACAAATTATTCCTAATAAAAATAACACTGTTATATCTAAACAGCCAAAATTTGCGTTAAGAACGCCAAATTTGGCGATTGTAAATAAAACCATAATATCGATACGGCGATATTTCCAACTAGAAATGGAAATAAAGCCATTATGGTTTTATTGCGCTTTTTAAAATTTTTGTTTGGAAAACATAAATCCAATTTTTGCGGAGAAGGGTTGGGCCTCGAGCATGGCGCGACGTAGTACGGGGGAGCGGGCAAATGGGCACCCGCTAAGTTATGCACACGTAAAATTAAAACTTACAGAAGTACATACTTATATTTATTTTCCAATATCCAATAGATCCGGAAATATCAAATAATTACACAGGTTTACAGCAAAAATGTTCTCCAGTTTGGATGCCACTATCTAATTCCTATGTAGAATTGCTCGGTGATTTCGAAAATCGGGTTAATTTTTTGCTATGGATACGTTTTCGAGATATTTGCAATTTACTGTTATTCAGCTTAAAGCAAAAATTGGTTCCTTTAAATCACGTATGTATATCTTACGAACCAATTCAAAAATCTTAATATAAAATACGGCAAACGAAAGCTAATGAAATCCAGAATGAAAAGAACTGAACAGGCTTTAGTACAAATGCAAAAATTTCATTTCTAGTTGGAAATATCGCCGTATCGAAATTATGGTTTTATTTCTCGCACCATGGATCGAACCCAGGCCTTAGGGACTGGTAGCACGCACTTCTAGCCAATCAGTCACAGCGGTTGTGATTCCTACGAATCAAAAATATATATTCTCAAAACTAGAGAGAGAGAGTATGACATGAAGCTCAAGAAGTTTCTCCCCTTCCCTCAAGAGGGAGGATGCTAGACTACTGGTGGGTGCTCTAACCGGACATTGCTTGGGCCTATAAACTGGCTCGATAACATATGTATGTATGAGACTCAGAACGCAGGAGCAGGCAGTTCTATTTCTATTCACTACAAAAATTACCAGTTTGCATAAACTAGCTTACCCGTGCGAATTATTGGCATCCAACGTTTTGGAATAAAATGGAAATAAATTAAGTCAGGTATTTGCGTCAGGAGTTTGCTTTATTGCACTAACTACAGATGTGTAATTTTAACCGAAGCCTTACAAAACTTCTTTGAAAACATTGTTGGAGTTTCAAATAAAAACCTTCCGTCTTATGGGGATTGCACCCGGACAGCCCCTTGGTAGCAACCAATTGCATCAAGCATCTTTGCACACTCAGCTGCAGCCACGCATGTAAATGTGTGTTGAGTTGGAATCAACACCACATTTCGCTGTGTGCACACATTTTCTATTTTTATACCCGAGCGCACTTGTGCACAAGGGTATATTAA
>NW_016216883.1:0-1638 GCF_001687245.7 Rhagoletis zephyria | reverse complement strand
TAAGAAAACAAAGAACGCTTTATCGCAGAATCGAATATTCTATACATTGTAGTCTTATAGAGCTTCATGGCCTTTCCGCATAATACGATATGGAAATCCTTAATTTCAGACTTTCTCCTCTAAATGCCCTCTTTCACTTTCACACCGTCCTACTTTGAGACCTGGCCCTTTCTGATCGGCGAGCAGTCCAGAAAACGAGCAGTGCATCGGTCTTGGTAGGAGGCTTTAAAGGGACGCACTCTGAAGAGGGGCTCCACTCGACCACATGTCATCAAGATGTCCGTGGGTCCATTCGTGAAAAGGCACCAAACGCTGTATGCTAGGTGTTTGCCACTGCGCGACTCTGGGATGGTAAAATTTTTGTGAGAGGAAGTTGCCTTTGTACTTACCCTACCAGTGCGTTTTTTTTTACGAGGACGAAGCATCGAAAGCCTAGCCAGTCAGTGTGGGACTTTGGGTCACTAAACTTCCTACCGTCAGGTACAGTTAACCCCAGTAGGTATTTCCGCCGTGCTCCTTCTTGTTTTAGCTGTCGGTGTTTATCTGCTATTGTGGCACATATTTCGTCCCATGCGTGTTTTGAGCCCTTCATTATATCTACTACGTACATATGTATATTGTGTCGGTGAAGCGAATATCCCGGAGGCTTTTCGCCGCTGTGGGAGAGCTTAGAGATAAGTCTAGTTAAGGCAGAGTTTGTTTGGCTGACGTTTTTTGCTATGTATCTATTGATGATATGTCCCAGGAAGAGAACCCCTAAATCTGCGTAAGGCTTGGTGGCTCCATAGGTCACTCAGTATCCTAAGCACTCCAATCCCGAATGGGGTTTTTAAAGGACGCTAGCAAGACAGATCCTCGGTTCGAGCAGAAATTTTCTGTATGGTGCCCTAACTTTGGCGGGGTCGCTGCTCGAATAAGCTGGTAAAGCGTTGTCAGACGTCTCCGATTATTGCTATCATCTGTATGTATATCGAATTTGGCAATTAATTTTTGGGATCCCTTTACATACAAGGGCAGTTTGATAAGTCAGTGACTTAAAAATTTTTTTTTTTTTCAAAAAAGTTTAATTTGTCCACCTATTTTATCCTTACAAATAATAGGTCGCTGACTTATCGAGCTGTTCTCCTGCATATATTAATTAGGCCGAAAACGGATGCTGCTCGAAAAATATCAGCCAGTCTAAAGGCCTCGAATAGTTTCAGAGCTGATGATTTAGTTACTTAAGAATTTACTCTGTCTAAAAATAATGACATTTTTCAGCGTACAGCGACTGAACAAAAGCATTAGTTGCATTGTAATACATATTTACGTACACATGTATGAGATATGTATTGCAATCGCTTTACTGAAACTGCCCTGATTGAGCATTATGAAATTCGCATGTCCACTCATATTATTATTTGAAATCAATTTCACGGAATGTACACATAGTAGATCATATCTGATAACTTCCTGCGCTTGTTGTCGGCGCTCCAGTTGCAACTCATCAAAGCAAAGTATTATTAATCTGATTAACACAATCGGCGGCGCCCCGGTCAGACGAAGCAATCCTTCGCGACCACCAACGAGTTGTAAAGGGACACAAAGTCTGCTGTGACAATGCAAAAAGTCATATCAATGATGAATCTGCAGCATCAC
>NW_016216882.1:0-1638 GCF_001687245.7 Rhagoletis zephyria | reverse complement strand
CAAACAATTAATGTCAGAAACGAAAATAAAAAATTCAATCTAATACGGATAATTTGCTTTTGCCCCGATTTTTGCAGCGATTTAGTCCTGAATCGGGCTTTGGAGCTCCGAACACTGTTCTCTGCATTTGTACTGTTTTATAAACCTCAAACCGCAGTGTGGACAGCAATAGTTAGTGATGTGGTTAAGTTCGATTTGAGATGGTTAACTTTTTGGTGGGGACTTGGTATAACCATTTGGGTAGCAAAATTTGTAAAAAGGGTAACATATATTTGAATTTTAAGAAAGTAAGGCCTATAGCAAAATCGGCTAAAAACGGCCATTTTTTTTTCTTGCAAAACGGCTAAAAAATCGGCTGCCGGCTAAATCTATCCGGTAAACGACTACGCTGGCAACACTGGCTATAACCCGGAACCCAAATGAGTCTAAAAGCATAAACGCACGGCAGCGTTGATCCGGATCAACCCGGGAATTAACTGCAGTTGATCCGGAATAAGTCCGAGTTAATCCGTATCAACGCTACCGTCTGTTTAAGATTTAATACAGTTTTCAAGGCGGCAATACATTGTCTGGTTTAGGAGTATAACATTTTAACTCTGAACTACTTAACTTTGTACTTTATATTTAACTCTGGATGTTCTTCAAGTGGGCCTAAGTTTCAAAGCGCGGAGATTTTAAACCTTATTTGAATGTATTTCACAGAGGAAATGGGGTTTTTGTGATTGAGGATTTTGATTTTGGGAATTTTTATTTGGGAATTTCGTTTTGGGAATTTTAAATTTGGGTATTTCAGGTCCAACCCATTCTCGTATAAACTATTAAATTAATTTACATAAATGGCTTCACAAGCATACACTCTAAAAAATATTTGTTTAAAGTTACAAACAATTAGAGAAGAAGAGAGTTAACTAAGATTTCGTTAAGATTTCGGGAACTTTGGTTTACAGAGAAGGCAAAAAAAAAATATTTAAAAAATTTTTATTTTTTTTTGCATAAATACTTTAGACACAAGTATTGTACGGCGAACTTTTTTAATTAGTTTGTTACGTGCAATGAATGTACATAGTTTCCTGGNCAAGCATACACTCTAAAAAATATTTGTTTAAAGTTACAAACAATTAGAGAAGAAGAGAGTTAACTAAGATTTCGTTAAGATTTCGGGAACTTTGGTTTACAGAGAAGGCAAAAAAAAAATATTTAAAAAATTTTTATTTTTTTTTGCATAAATACTTTAGACACAAGTATTGTACGGCGAACTTTTTTAATTAGTTTGTTACGTGCAATGAATGTACATAGTTTCCTGGTTCTCTTTTCTGCAGCTGCTTGGCTCCATAAAACTAAATTTTTATAAAAATTAAGAAAGTTCTCTCGATCTATCGATTTGTAGAAGTCCTGTCCAAATCCTTTCATCTATAGGTAAACATTTGATGGTCATAGAAGCAAACCAACACTTTATTTTTAGCTCGAGGACATTTTTAGGCTAAAGCAAGCTACAGAAACTTTTAGTTAAAAATTTCGTATTAGAAAAAAATTATTTTATTTCGTTGAATTATAGAAATATAATTAATGCAAACTGCAAACAATTTAAACCTAAAAACTTCCCTTTTGTCGCACAAAATTTGCGCAGCACAGCTATTA
>NW_016216880.1:0-1638 GCF_001687245.7 Rhagoletis zephyria | reverse complement strand
TAAAGCGAGTACGTATTCAATTATACCAGACCTGTTAAATAATGATTAAAATTCATAATAATTATTAGCTAAAATATGTTTTTTTGATAACAAAAATTACGAATATTTAATAACTGCTTGAATTATTTATGCATGGAAAAAAGATAGTTGGCTGACTAGTTGGCCATGCGGTTCATACTAGCTGTGAGGTAGTTTACAACTAGCACATTTGACTACAGGGGATATACTATATAAATTCATACATATATATCTTTCGTAAATGTCGTTGATCTACGTAAACACTTTGTTTAAGAAATCTCATAATCTCAATTTCACAGGCGTTAACCTCCATATATCAGCGATTGAAATAAGTGCGTAAATGCGTTTGTTTAAGTGTTCCACTAAGCAAGCCCAATGCGCACACACGCACACTAACACAAAAAAATATATATTTATTTCACTGTTGTCATGCTGCTAAGATTTATTTGTCGCTCTTTTCAGCGCGTCCAAATGTCTGGCGCTTTGTCTGCACATTCGTTGGGCCTTCAGTCTAACAGTCGAAAAGTTTTTTTTTCATTTTTTGATTTCTTTTTATTGTTTTCTTTCGTTTATTCTGTTGTGCATTTAAAAATAGAATGTGTATGTTTGCTAACCAATTGGCGAATTTCCGCGCCATAAAGAAGATTAGATGCATTTGTTGTTTTTCAAAATTTTCTTAATTTTTTGATTGCTTTTTCATTGTTTGGCACACAGCTTATTTTATGGTTTGAAGTAGCCTCTGGTCTTAAGTTTTATTTTGGCGTGCATACATCATTTAAGTACTCATACATACTTATTTATTAGATCGTCATTAAATAGGCTATTCTGTTTTGATTACGAAAATTAATAATTTCTCGGTGGTAATAGTGGCATAATTTTGGATGAACAAACGATTGCAAGAAAATAAATAGGGACGCGATATTTTAACAAGCATTGGCTAATTTTATTTTGTTTATTTAATATTTATTATTTTTTTTATGAAAGTATAGCACGTTATCTAGCAAAACCTATGTAAGTCCGAATTTCAAATTCCAAATAATAGAAAAATGGGAAAATTCTACAGTTTCATTAAAATTCCAAACTTTTTATAGAGAATTTTCAAATGTTTGGAATTTTTTTCTTTTCTTTAAAAAAAAAAAAAAAAAGAAATGTTCGAAAATTGTCTTCTATTTTACTTTAATTTTTATGTTTTGTACTATAATAAATCTAAGACCTTAAAATAAATGAAATTAAAATTAAATGGGAGAACAGGCGTGACTAAATCAAAAAGCAAACAAATTTCCAGCAATTTGAAAGTTTGAAGTTCGGACTTATATAAAAAAGAATTCACATTAAATATCCAAAATAAAAGCAGCCAAAACTTGTTAAAAAGTCACGTTCCTACTTATTTACCCGCTACTGTACATATATAAGGATAACACCAGACAATCAGCGCTATACGGGAAAATTTGTGTATTCAAAAGCTTGAAAGTTAAGACTGGAAATAATTTTGTGGTAAATTTCCAAGCAGTGGTGTCCAGTTCTTAAATGGTAAAATGATTTACGTTCATATCTTCTTCTTGACGTCGATCTCCGCCCAGTGCTGTTGAATTGGCGATGAAAACGAACTATCTTTGGCAA
>NW_016216879.1:1492-1638 GCF_001687245.7 Rhagoletis zephyria | reverse complement strand
GCAGCGACTGTCGCTTCGGACGAGCCGCCTCTGCTGAACTAGGCTGCTGTAACTGCTCAGCAACTTCAGCGTCGGCGAGGGCAAGGGTGAAGAAAGTGTTGCTGCTCACCAGGACCAGCAAAAGGCTGGTGAGACCAGTTCTGTAA
>NW_016216879.1:0-1364 GCF_001687245.7 Rhagoletis zephyria | reverse complement strand
CAAGCACAAATCGACACTTGCAGCAGCAGCACTACTACCACTTTCCGAAAGCAGTGGCCATTGAAAGGCTAAGTAGCAGTGCTCGCTCACTTTGATCACTTCATCTAAATGGTAATGGTAATCATCAGCACCGACAGCAGCAACAGCGGTTATTACCACTGACAAATCAGTGTACACGGCTACGCCGGTGGTGGTGGTGGTGGTAGTGACACATAAGCCGCAGGTGGCGGTGGTGAGTTCACACACAACTAAAGCTCTTACAAAGCTATAGCTGCTGCTGCTAATTGAACGGTAGCACAGACTGGCAAATTGATTTCTGCGGCTTTGGGGAGAGAGAGAGGGAGCGCCTTCTGAGCTGGTGATAAGTGCTCGTAGGTCTATTCAGGTAGTGTAATGGTAGGGCTAAATTGAANGAGAGAGCGCCTTCTGAGCTGGTGATAAGTGTTCGTAGGTCTATTCAGGTAGTGTAATGGTAGGGCTAAATTGAAAGACGAAGACTACGAAGAAGAAGACGGGAGGAAATTGTCCACGCTAAGAAAAAGAGTGAGCGACAATGAGAGCAAGCAAGCGCTGTCATTACCATATAAATGGCATAAATTAATCAGCGCACACTTGTGTAATTAGGAAATGAAACAGTGTGAGCAGAGCTACCTGAAATGAATGAAATGAGCAGTCTTTTGAATAAATGTGTGTGCGCCATGTCTGACAACGAAAATCGACAACATGCCCTGAGACACAGTCGCCGCCGTCGCTTTCACTGCAGCTGCAACAGTCACTTTCAATGATGATCGACTGTGTCGATAGGAAGAAAGCACTTCCACCTTCGACACTCTTTTTTCTTTTTGTGTACAGCAGGCAAATGACGAGCAAGTGATGATGACCGCCGTCATTCAACTCTGTATAGCGCTGTTGACACTTGCCGATTGCCTGCCGCCGATAGTGAAAATGCGAAAAAGGACATCTCAGACTGAGGATGACCACCATTTCCTCAGCTAGTTGAGCAAATGGCAATTGCACTGATGATGTCCTCCTCCTCCTCAACTCAACGTCTTCGTCATCAAGTGTGAGAGGACAGCAACACACACACACACACAGGCCATAAATGGCGGTCAGAGGATAAAAAGAAGAGAAGTGGTGGTAAAGAAGACCGATTTGCCCGGACAGTGGCAGCAGAACAAAAGGGGCTGACATTGAACGGTGAAAAACGGGGAGACAGTGAAGCTGTCATCGGCCAAACTGAGCCGAGCACACTGACTTACCTAAGGATCATTGTGAGTGCTGTAGTGTTTGTTGTCTAGAAACTACGGCTGGTGGTGACTGATTGACATCAGCTGTTGCTGAGGAGAAGGAGAGAGAGAGAGTTC
>NW_016216878.1:0-1638 GCF_001687245.7 Rhagoletis zephyria | reverse complement strand
AAGTAAACCACAAGGTCAACCAAGCTCTTATAGGTCTCCATGTCGGTCACCACCCACATCTCCGATATGAACCTCTAACATTCTATCCATTGCTTTCAGTTGAAATGACCGCAGAGTAATGGGTTTGAAACCATTTAGATTTCTGTGATACATCTTCATTTCTACCAACAGGGTAAATATGGCAGCCGTATTTCACCTCACCACAGTCTTTCGAGAGACAAAAGTATTTCCTAAGGCAATTGTCACTTCTGGCAATTATTTTGAAAGCTCTTTTCTGTCTTTGAAAGATCAGCTAGCGAGGAGGTCTTAGCCTGATACTGTTTGTCTTTTAGCAAAAGTTTTTCTAAAAATTAAACTTAAGAAATATATATTATTCTTTTCAAACCAATTAAAACTAAAGATTAAGAGAAAATTAAATTAAATAAGNCTACCAAATAGACTCGTGCGCCACCTATCGGTAAAATTTTTAGTGGAATTATTCCTATTTATATAGTTAATATACGTAATAAATATGAACCAAATCGGACTATAAATACGGCCTTTTCAAATATCTCGACCCTGCGCCACCTATCGGATAAACTCATCTTTCATATTGCATTGTCATCGCGTTCTGAGCCAACTGTAAAGTTTCAAGTCTCTAGGTCATCGCTAAGTTGGTCAAAACTTGATGGCAAAATTTGCCCTAACAGAGCAAGTGAAATAAAAGAGCTTGTAAAAGGAAGAATTTAATTTAAAAAAAAAAGAAATAAATATGTTTATACAATTTAAATGAAATAAAAATATGTTTTTTTTAACAATAAAACTGAAAAATAAATTACAAAAAAATATTTTTCTTTTTAAAACGATAAAATCTAAAATTAAAAAAAAATGAAATTAAAAAATTATAAGCGAAGTAAGGTTCTTAAAATTAAATTAAATTAAAAATATATTTTTCTTTTAAAAACAATCAAATCTAAAAACTAAAAGATAGCTACAGTGTAAAAAAATTATAATTAAATTAAAAATGTTTTTCTTTTTAAAATAATAAAATCAAAAATTATGAAAAAATCTAAGTAAAAAATGATAAATGAAGTAAGTTTATTAAAATTAAATTAAATTAAAAATATATTTTTGTTTTTAAAACAATGAAATCTAAAATCTAAAAAATAATTATAGTTAAAAAGAAGAAAATATAAAATACAAACTTAAAAATACATAAAATGAGTTTCTAAAATTTAAATGAAATTTAAAATATTTTTTCGGAGAAAATTAAATTAAGGAAAGCAAAAAGTTTGTTAAAAAAGAAAAAAAAAATCCGCTGTCTTCGGACTCAAACCACGAACCGCACGAAAGGCACGTTAGTGCTTTGCTCACTCGGCCATTGTGACTGAGGGAGCAGTGCGAGCAAAATGTTATACAAGTGCTTTCCGTCAAAACAGCTTTTCACCATGAGAGTTGGCAAGGAGCTTTGTTTTGTAAGACTTTCGTGGCAGAATAAAGAAGCTCTTACAAACTGACTTCTAATTGCCCTACAAAAGACTTGCAACTATTTTAGCCAGAATTGCCCTGTTAAGGGTAGCGGTGGGCGTAACCATCAAAATGCAAATACCTACATATATTTCAGGCAATATTTCAATTAACCAACTGCCGCATGCGCAA
>NW_016216877.1:0-1638 GCF_001687245.7 Rhagoletis zephyria | reverse complement strand
TTTCAGTTCTTTGGCCCCCTCAGTCAATGCTGCTGGTGCTGGTAGTTGTAGTGCTGCTTCTGCTGTTTCTGCTTCTTTTTCCTAGACCACCGCATTGTTGGTCTTTGTCCTCGTCGTTGTTGTTGTGCAGCATCAGCAGCAGCCCATTAGGCGCGCGCGGACGCTGTCTTTCGGCCGATGATGATGACGACCTAGTGTGTGTGTAGTAAAGAGCCGGCCTGCTGCTGCTGCTCGGCCCAATAAATACACTGAAAAGCTCAGCGCGAATCAATGACCAGGGGACTGGGATGCCATGGGGTCTCTTCCACGCACACACATAATTGATCCATTGTGGGGATTCAGCACACTAGGGACTGCTCCTGCTGATGCTGCTAATGTTGTGCTGTGTTGTTTTACTTTTAAAGTAGTAATTGCCATTTACTGNGACTGGGATGCCATGGGGTCTCTTCCACGCACACACATAATTGATCCATTGTGGGGATTCAGCACACTAGGGACTGCTCCTGCTGATGCTGCTAATGTTGTGCTGTGTTGTTTTACTTTTAAAGTAGTAATTGCCATTTACTGACATACTGCTGTACGGCAGAGGGGAGTTTTTCAGGCTTTGAATGGCTCTAGCTCTTGAGTGAGCACCACCACCACCACCACTAGTAGCAATGATCAGCATTATCCTCTTTTCCATTCCAACAACTTTTGAGGCTTAGTCAAAGTTTACCGGCTGCTTTTCGAGGTTTTTTTGCCTATTGTGTAGCAGCAGTGTGTGTGCTAGGGCTGAAACAAACAAGCAGCAGCAGCCTCTGTTCGAAACAGTGCACTGTTGGCTCTTGTGAAAGACTCTCGCTTTCTCTTTCCCTTTCTTTCTCTCTTGTACAATGGTTCGTTTGTCTGCGCCGTACAATGTGTTTGCGTCTGCTGCTGTTGTTGTTGTTGCAGTGCACTATTAATTTCCACTCAGCACGTCTACTCCGATGCCGCTGCATCCACTCCAGTTCTCCCCAGCCACACACTCGAGAGTGCTCAACACATACACACACTCGATTCACTCACTCACCGTCGTTTTCTTTCTTTTTCTTTTTGCTTCTTTTTCCTTGCTCTTCACCAACACCACTCGGTTTTTCACCCTTGGCTTATTAATTATTTTAAACTCCCATCCTCTTATGGCGCGCTTTGACGCGTCGCCATCGCATCGGCCAATTAGGTCTGGGTGATGCTGTCAGTGTTCTTTCTCCTGCACTTCAAGCACACACACACACAGGCTCTTGGTATGTGTCAGTCTTGTGTGTCTGCCTGGCTATGCTCCTGCTGCTTGTCACCGATGTGTGCTCACACTCGAGTGCCTGCTGCTGCTGAATTTTGCTGCTGAGCTCTTGAGAGATGCTGCTGCTGGTGCCTCTCATTCCCGGACCTGGCAGTGCTGCTGACTCCCGGGCACGGCAGCCGTAGCAGTCGTTTGCTACGTTCTCCCGCGACCAACAATTACGGGAAATTGGGCGAGATGTCGTCGCCGAGGAGCGAAGAGTGATGGCTGCTGCTACTGCTGGTGTTGGGTGCTGCTGCTGGTGCCACACACTCTCAATTGTTGAGAGAGAGGGAATCCTCTCAAAAAGAATATTCCGTTTCTACCTTTTCAAGAGTGGG
>NW_016216876.1:0-1638 GCF_001687245.7 Rhagoletis zephyria | reverse complement strand
GCTTTTGACAGCAGTAAAATGAGTTGCCTATACGCCACTATGTCTGAATTTGGCATCCCCTCAAAACCCATACGCCTGTGTAAAATGTGGTTGAGCAATACCACCAGGGGTTTCAGACAGGGCGACTCCCTTTCATGTGACTTCTTTAATATGATATTGGAAAAGATAGTAAGAGCTGCAGAGCTGAACCGCTCAGGAACAATTTACTACAAGAGCGTGCAATTGCTGGCCTATGCCGATGACATCGACATCATCGGTAACAAAAATCGCGAAGTCTGTTCTGCCTTTTCCAAGCTGGATAGGGAAGCAAAGCGAATGGATCTGGTGGTAAACGAGGACAAGATGAAGTATCTCCTGTCATCAAACCAACAGTCAGCACATTCGCGCCTTTGCACTCACGTCATTGTTGACAGTTACAATTTCGAGAAAGTAGGGAATTTCGCTTACTTGGGAANCAACAGTCAGCACATTCGCGCCTTTGCACTCACGTCACTGTTGACAGTTACAATTTCGAGAAAGTAGGGAATTTCGCTTACTTGGGAACCAGCATTAACACCGATAATAAAGTCAGCATTGAAATCCAACGCAGAATCACTCTTGCCAACACGTGCTACTTTGGACTGAGTAGACAATTCAGGAGTAAAGTCCTCTCTCGACGTACGAAACCCACGCTCTATAAGTCACTCATCATGCACGTGCTGGTATATGGCGCAGAAGCATGGACAATGACAACATCCGATGAGGCGGCTCTTGGAGTATTCGAGAGAAAGATTTAGCGGAAGATGTACGGAACTTTACGCCTTGGCGTAAGATAGCGCAGACGATGGAAGGATGAGCTTTACAACGACATGGACATAGTGCAGCGAATTAAAATACAGCGGCTCCGCTGGCTTGGCCATGTCGTTCGTGTGGACACCGACGCTCCAGCTCTGAAAGTATTCAACTCGGAACCCGCTGGTGGTAGCAGAGGAAGAGGGAGGCCCCCACTGCTATGGAAAATGACCAGGTGGAGAAGGACTTGGCTTCACTTGGCGTTTTCAATTGGCGTTAGTTGGCACAGAGGAGAAACGACTGGCGTGCTTTGCTGAACTCCGCCAAAATCGCTTAGGCGGTTACAGCGCCAAAAAAGAAGAAGAAGAAGACAGCCCAAAAAAGTTTACCACTGATATGTACTTAACAAGAATTCGAAGATTTAATTTGCCAACTTCGAATTCGTTCCACCAAATTGGGCTACATATTAAAAATACAGTTCAGTTAGTTTTTTCGGTATTCGAAATATTACAAAAATTAGGCAACAGTGAAAAATCACCATCTCTATCGAAAACCAGAAACCATAAATCGAAGGAAATGAATATAAAAGTGCAAAAACTTCATGAACTTAATTTATTTATTTTTAATTCCTTTTTTAACATTTTTTATTACTTTTGAAAGTTGAGCGCATCTTGTTTTTAAAGAGCTTTTATTTAAACAAGNAACCAGAAACCATAAATCGAAGGAAATGAATATAAAAGTGCAAAAACTTCATGAACTTAATTTATTTATTTTTAATTCCTTTTTTAACATTTTTTATTACTTTTGAAAGTTGAGCGCATCTTGTTTTTAAAGAGCTTTTATTTAAACAAGTAATTTTTAAGCAAA
>NW_016216874.1:718-1638 GCF_001687245.7 Rhagoletis zephyria | reverse complement strand
CAGATAGCGGAGTTTGCCGCCGACACTGCGCGGACAGAGCTGGGTAAGGAACAGCTCAGTTTTTGCTGTTCTATTTTGGGCTCTATTTTGCCATACCTAATTTATTTACCTATTTCTAGCCCTCCCCCTGGCCAATCCCTTTCGCCGGCGGCTGATGTACGAGGCCCTGGCCGACTCGCCCTTCGCCGACTCCATCGAACTGGCCAATATCANGGGAGCGCCGCGACGAGCTCGACATGGTCGGCTTCAGCGAGGTAGTGCGCCTGTTGATGAAGCACCAGAAACCGCTCGTTGGCCACAACATCTACCTCGACCTGCTCTTCCTCTACAACACCTTCCTCGAGCCGCTGCCGGAGAGCTACGCCGACTTCAAGATCTTCCTCCACTCGATCTTCCCCACCGTCTACGATACGCGCTTCCTCTCGGCGCACAACATCATCGGAGCGCTGGTGGGCGCCAACTGTAAGCAAAAGCTTTTGTTTTGGTGCGGTGTTCTAAATTGCCTCATTTCTAAATCTCTTTCCCTTTCCCTTTTCCACCCAGCGCTGGGCAACCTCTACGCCGCCGTCCTCAAGTCGCCCTTCCTCCCCACCACTATCCACNCTAAATCTCTTTCCTCTTCTAGCGCTGGGCAACCTCTACGCCGCCGTCCTCAAGTCGCCCTTCCTCCCCACCACCATCCACCTCAGGAACGACCAGGGCGAGGCCACCAAGCGGAACCAGCACGAGGCCGGCTACGACTCCTACATCACCGGCGTCGCCTTCATCAACATCGTCCGCTACCTCTGTGCCCAGCAGGAGCTCGGCCAGCAGTCTCATATCCCCGAAAATCTCTTCGACCCGGCCAACCCGCTCACCGCCCCCTACCGCAACCGCGTGGGCATCTTTCGGACGCTCGGCCTGCGCTGCATGAACCTCGA
>NW_016216874.1:0-621 GCF_001687245.7 Rhagoletis zephyria | reverse complement strand
GGGGGCGCCGAGGTGGGCGGGCTGCAGGCGATCACCTTCCTGGGCGACACCACCGCCTACGTCACCCTCAAGGAGCCGGGGGCGGCGAAGCGGGTCGTCGAGCAGTTTATTCTCCGGCGGAGTAGTAGCAGCCTGGGGGCGCAGCTGTTTAAGGTAAGTGAATGTTGGGTTTGGTGTTTGAACTATTCTAAGCTCTTTCTTCTTTAGATTCAAACGTACGACGACCATGTAGCGAAGACGACGACGACGGCTAGCTCTGGCGGCGGTCAAGAAACGAAGGGCAAAAAGACGAGGCTCAGCGCTGGAGACGGCGTTCAGTCCACTGCTGCTGCTCCTACTGCTGCTGCTTCCAAGTCCTCCCCGCCCACCAGTCCTCCCCTGCAGAAGGTCAAGAAGATCAGGACTGAGGAGAAAAAGGAAGCGGGGAATGNAGGTCAAGAAGATCAGGACTGAGGAGAAAAAGGAAGCGGGGAATGAGAAGCTGAACGGTAGTACCACCACCACCACTGAAAACGGAACAACAGCCTCAGCAGCCTCAGCAGCAGCAGCAGTGGTCATTGAGACTGATTTAGTAGCTATTGAAAGTGCATCATCATCAACAACAACCGCCAACAACAACAA
>NW_016216873.1:0-1638 GCF_001687245.7 Rhagoletis zephyria | reverse complement strand
TTCTTGTTTTCCCAACACGCTTTTTGACAGCCACAATTGCCAAAGGTGACCAAAAAGAAAAATTTCGCCAAGTAAGTGTCAATGTCATCAGACAGAAATGAGGAACAACAAAAATACATAAACGCTGTGATATAAAAATAAACTTAGTGCTTCACTCCCAACAGGCATCTACTTATGTTGATGGTCTGCAGGAAAGTTTGTTAATTGGAAACAAAATGTTTGTATACATTACGGGATTCATAAATATCAGACGTAAGTATTTAAAAGAAATCCATTATTTTTATCTGAAATTGAAGTCTTTATTTAGCATTGCTAGAATGGTCTGATTTATGTTAATTTGCTACGTTTTTTACGATAACTTGTTGCCATTTTGAGGG
This sequence comes from Rhagoletis zephyria, assembly GCF_001687245.7. NCBI lineage: Eukaryota > Metazoa > Arthropoda > Insecta > Diptera > Tephritidae > Rhagoletis > Rhagoletis zephyria. The sequence goes on along the minus strand of NW_016216873.1, from coordinate 1,261 downwards.
TAATTCTATTTGGCCTTTTTCAACGAAGTCCCTGGTTCCTATTGAAGAGAAAACAATGGCATTTGATTTTCAATAGTCTCGCTTGTGACGAATTTTTCACGAGAAAAAAAGTCGACATGGGCGGATACAGGTGGTAATCACTTGTTCTGTGGACCTCACTATAATAGGGATTCATAAGAGCCTCTCAAACAGGCTTCCGGAGGCATTGACGTGTCAGTACTGATTTGTTTGCTCCGTCGTAGTCCTGATGGAACACATTTCCTCTTCTATTGGCCACAGCTGACCCCTTCTGGGTCGCTTTTTCTTTCATGTGGTCCTGTATTCGTGTCGGTATGGGTCAGAATTAAGAGTAGTGTCATTAGGAAGCCGTTCATAGTCCATGATCCTTCGTCAATCTCCTCAAACACACAGCAAAACCATACGTACTTAAAGAAGGAGTTCTATTTTATATATATACAACAACCAACGGCTCTGGAACTGTACAGACTGGCAATTAACGGCATTCAAAAAGGGACTGTTACCACCTACACAGACTCCCGCCCTATGAATGCCGTGAGCTTCATACGCCGAGAAAGACCCTCGTAGCTTGGGCCCAATTGCGGTCTGGATATTGCAGCTTTCTGCGTTCCTATCTATCCGAACTCTATACCGATATACCAAAAGCGTGTCCAGTATGTCGAGATTCCCCCAACGGCACCAACCATCTCTTCCCATGCCTACTCAACCCTGAGCCTACTTTTAATTGCGCATGACAACAATGATTTAAGGATTATGTATGTATGTATGTACAATAAAACAAATACATAATCTTAAAATAACAAATTCAGTANGTTAATGACATAGTATGCTACAATAAAGAGCAGTGGAAATGTCATTTCATAATTGTTACATTAGTGGGGGGCATAAGTAGAAATCAAAATGTAGTTGCGAATATGATTAGTAAAGTTAAAAATTATTAAATTAAATATATGAATACAAATTTATGCATAAAAATTTAGGCAAAGCATTCAAAGCAATTTCAGAACCTACATCAAAATGTATTATGTTAAACCTTCAGCGGTAATGCATTACTTATACACTAAGGCCCACTTGCACAACGCATTCGATCTAGGCAGTGCTAAGTAAGACGCAATAACAACAAAACGTTTCTAGCTAAAAGGTTCTGGTTTAACCACCGACCACAACCACGGGACGCACGTTAAATGGGCCGATATATTTGCCTCGACATGTAATCGGGGTTATTAAAGTCGAACGATTTCTG
>NW_016216872.1:0-1638 GCF_001687245.7 Rhagoletis zephyria | reverse complement strand
CCCGGTTGGCATCAAACTTTATATTTTTAAATAACTATGCGCGCACCGACACCACTCGCGGTGATAGAAAAACTGAACCTGAGACAAATAATTCTGTGCATGTCATAGCACACACTTTTCTTTTTCTACCTAGCGCAGCGATCGACATGCCATAGCTTACTGAGCGCTCTGGGACCCATATACGAACAGCGGTAGCGGAGCAATGATTTCCACGCACAATGCAATGGTCAGCACGATTGGGAGAATANGATATACACCATACTGCAAAACTTCATGTGAACAGCACAGTCAAGCAGATCACAGCACATCACAAGCACAATCACAGTAAATCGAAAGCAATAAATTTTTTTCAATAAACTGCCGATAAAAAGAATACAATTCTCAAATCACAGCAAAAGCAAAGCCGTTCGAATGTAAATCAAAAATTTCAAACCGAAGCAAAAGAAAAAATTAAAGTGCTGTTGCTGCTGTGCTGACAGTTTTTCAAACCTTGTTTATATGTTACTTACATTCATAATTTTGCTTCGAATAAAAATGTACTGAAAAGTACTGATTTTTGTAGCATCAAAAAGTCTAACGTAGTGCTTTCGCGCATAAGAAATCTGGCAACCCTAATAATCAATAAAAATTTGCAACAAAATATTATTCTCCCGTTCTCGTCTTCACTCTGCTTGCTTTGAGCCGGTTTTTTTTTAACTCTGCGACGTTTCTAGCAAGTCTGCCATCCTTCTTTAAGTTTCGTTTGACAATTGCCCAATATCTCTCTATTGGCCTGAGTTCTGGAGAATTCTGTGGGTTCAACTCTTTTGCTACATAATTGACCTTGTTATTATTTAATAAGGTCACTTTATACCTAGTCCGTTCCTTTGAACTTCGGACTGGAGCTGTCAAACTACAATTTTACTCTCGCTAGTGAGAGTAAAAGGAGAACAGACGCAGAAGTGCACGGGAACGCAAAAAGCACTATTTCCTGTAAAAACCTCAGTCGGTTAGTTTACATGCCATTTGTACAACACTGATTTGGCTGAAATATTACTAACTAATTATTAAAATCTATACATATTCAAATATTTCGTTATTTACTTCCATTTTTTTACAAATATAAGGTTCTTTGCTTACACCGCTTTCTGTTTTTCTTTGCACATGCAAATCAGCTGATCGTTTGACACTTTTCATGAACTTACTGGAAAAAAACTCCGGACTAAATTCTGTAACTTCTGACTAGGAACAGTTACTCAGTTACTCTCTCAAAAGTGTTCCCACTTACAAGTTTTATGTCAATAGGAACGACTTCCTGTAAGTTCTGACTAAATCCTGTAAACCGGACTGCTATTGGAACAGACTAACCGTTTGGCCAACTGTCGAAACGAAATTCCCTTTTCAGTGCAGTAATCGTACACAATTTTCGTGCGCACTTCCTCTTAGATTTGCGGCATCGCCTATAAAACTTAATAAAAAAAAACAAGGCCGCAATAAAAGGACAATTTTTCTTGCTTTCCAACGACACCCAAAAAAGTTTCATCAAGCGCCAACTTTTCAATAAATTTTAATTTGAAAGTGTGCAGTTTATTTTCGGTACAGACAAATTGCAGATTGCTAGTGCAGCACGAGTAAGATGAAATATATTTCTGAAATCGA
>NW_016216871.1:0-1638 GCF_001687245.7 Rhagoletis zephyria | reverse complement strand
TTATAAGGCCAAAAAAATAACAAAAACAAATAACTTTGTTTAATTCAAAAAACTTAGGACGCATACGTGAGTATTTTACGTAGTATGAGTGTAAACCGGATTTCTTGTGTAATCTAAAATCAAATAAAACACCTCTTTGAGGTGAAATTTTCGAGTGACGAAAGCTGAACTAGAAACACAAAATTTATGATATCAATTTCGTGACGAAAATTATACGCATTTTTTAACTGCCTTTCAAACGTAGGGAAAATCTTTTTTATTCATACGAATCGTGGCAAAAGTTCTGTTTTTTTTTAATTGTATTTCTAGCAGTAAACGGAAATTCGCAACGTTCCGAATAAATAAAAAAAGATTTTCCGTACGATTGAAAGTCAGTTAAAAAATGCGTATAATTTTCGTCACGAAATTGATATCATAAATTTTGTGTTTCTAGTTCAGCTTTCGTCACTCGAAAGTTTCACCTCAAAGAGGTGTTTTATTTGATTTTAGATTACACAAAAAACCCGGTTTACACTCTTACTACGTAAAATACTCACTTTTGCGTCATAAGTTTTTTGAATTAAACAAAAAGTGTTATACTTGTGCAAAATCAAACGGCGTAAAATATATCAAATAAAATTTTCCCTACGTTTGAAAGGCAGTTAAAAAATGCGTATAAATTTCGTTCATCAGAGTGAGGATGATAGCAAGGCCAACTTATATAAGGTAGTGTTACAGGAGCAGTTGAAATTTTCGCCCGATGATTCTTAAAGAAAGCCATAAACGTAGCGTTTGTTGGTTCAACTTGGTGTTATTTTGCTCTAGATTGCACCGTTTGTGGGCCTGTTGAATGAATTTATGTCTTGGTTGTATGAAAGATCAAAACAATTGGATTTTCTGGAAAGTTGTACAACTTATAGCTACATTAATGGCCATGTTGTACAAACTCATTTAATTTGCGTTTATTTTGTACACTAAATAACCGAAAATGGCCAACTCAGCCGAAATAGGTGCGTGCTTGCAAAATTGCAATGTTTGTAGGCAAAACGTCCGACTTGATTGCGGATTGATTTAAACCAACGTTTTCGGCTTGCATTATGTCAAAAGGATGTGTTTGTTGTAATTCATCTGTCATTTACTACCATTATGCGTAGGCCAATTCATGAAATCATTTCATGCGTTTGTGTAGAAACTGAATGAATGAACACAATTTCATGATTACCATTAACGCGAAATAGATTTTATGCACTTAGTTTTTACAAAGATCGATGAGATGATTTCTTGAATTGGACTACGCAAACATGTTATACATATGCTTTTAATTTATAAGGTAATTTTGTGTTTTTATACTCTTGCTACCACATGAAAATATGAATTCGTGAAAAGCATATATAACTTCGCCTTGGAAGATAGAAAGCGAGTAAGAATAAATGCCGAACAAAGGAATTTGTCTTCTTTCAACTTAAATAAATAAATGCATTTTGCAAGCAAAAGTGCGTACGTTACTTAGCGCCTTGGTGATGGCGAATTCGTAAGGATCTATTTATTGTATTATAAACATTTTCATTTATTTGTTTAACATACATTTACTTCCATTATAACCCGATCCCATGGATGCCATAAGCGCGAATTCATATAAGGTGGTGTTACCAGAAAATG
>NW_016216870.1:0-1638 GCF_001687245.7 Rhagoletis zephyria | reverse complement strand
TCATATCTGTAATAAGAAAATTTTGAGTAATTGTATTTTATATATTTTGAGTATGGAAGGTGCCGACCGTGAACGACTACCTGTAAAAACCTGCAAATCGTGAAGCATCTGGAACGCAACTATTGTCAGCTATATAACTCAAAAACATCAAATTTGGAATTGTGTTGGTATTGCAGAGGACCATCGATATACTATATTCATGCACATATAGATATGTATTTACATAAGTACAATATATGTATGTACATAACAAAGAACAATATGTCATCACGCACCATATGCGGTTGGTCATTTGTCAGTATGTGGTACGATTTACTACTGGAACTCCATTTCCCAGAAGTGTGGTTCTGTGGTTTTTATTAACATACCGCGACTACACCACATAACGGCATAAAACGGCAGGGTTTGTCAAAGCAAAGTTGGCATTGGGAAGAATAGGCTTCACCCTAGCAAGCAAATGGCGCTCTTGTCTTTCTAGCTAGAAGTAATGTGAATTCGGATTCGCTTATATGCGTGTGATTAATTTCATAACCACACTCGAAGCTTTGCCATGTGTCAAATGCCTTTCGCTGTTTTTTAATTTTTTATTTGTATTTATATTCAGCATAGGCTAGTAGAGCAATCAGTGGGTTGGACAAGAGCCAACAAGTACTTGCACCGATAGAAACTTGTAGAGAAGTGAAGCAGGCATGGCACTGCTACATCGCAAACAAAATAAAGAAATGATTAAAGCAGTCGTGGCCAACGAGTTGAAGGTACCAGGGGGCGCCTGATTGCCACATTGGGGCATACACCTCTTATAGCGCAACCCAGTAGAAATCTTAAGCATACAACATAGCTGTTGGTGGCATGAGCTTGCTGCTGTGTATACATGCAGTATAAATGAACCTTCATTTCCATTTAACACGCGTGGTTTCTCAGAGCGTATGCGTATCTTANGCTGTGTATACATGCAGTATAAATGAACCTTCATTTCCATTTAACACGCGAGGTTTCTCAAAGCGTATGCGTATCTTCATCGTACACTTGTACTACTGCTGTATGCATATAACTGTATTAATGCTGGAACTGTATTAAAGCATTCTTACAAGATCCCCATATGTAAATGCTACTTTTCTGATACATTTTAATATTCGGGGACATCATATATGTAATACAGTATATTTTGCTTTGCTGNCCATATGTAAATGCTACTTTTCTGATACATTTTAATATTCGGGGACATCACATATGTAATACAGTATATTTTGCTTTGCTGCCTCTATGCTTAAGTGCACATTTAAGATACCTACCCCAAAATGCGCATCAGAGGCATTATTTTTAACATTTATAAGGAAACNTACCTACCCCAAAATGCGCATCAGAGGCATTATTTTTAACATTTATAAGGAAACTGCTCCGATAGATGCATTTAGCATACCTGCACATTGGCGATACCTGCCTTAAAAAATATGCCACTAGTATCAATTATCAAAGAAAGTATTACGTTTACCTGCACTGGCCCTACAATTACCTAATTTTAAAACTTTTTATTTATTTTGTTCATCTCGCAGAACAACGAAAATGTCTATAAATTTATGTAGTTATAAAGATAATTGGATACTATTCGGTAAAAATTTCGCTTGCAGTAATTTCTAC
>NW_016216869.1:0-1638 GCF_001687245.7 Rhagoletis zephyria | reverse complement strand
TCATCTCCGGATTGCCTTTATCGATGCCAGTAATGACGGCTCGGGCGGAGACAGGTAGTTTTTGGAGCCAAAAGTCCTTAATTAGCTTTTTGTCGGTTGTCACTCCGGTCCTTTGTAGTTGGGACAACATGTGACTTGGTTTATTGTCACCGAGTTGGATCCCTGAAGTGAGTTGCTCTAAGCGTGCGATCGGGGAAACGGCAAATTTGCTGAGTACTGCAGTGCGAAGAGTAACGTACTTATCCTTTTCTGGGGGATTTCGTACAATGTCAAACGTTTGCTCGTGTAGACGTTCGTTCATATACATTACTGCGGTCGAAAATTTTGCGTTGTCGCGCTGGTCTTGATTCATTTTCCCGAAGTTGTTGATGGAGAAAAATGCTTCCAATCGGGTGAACCATGACTCAATGCTCTGCAGCGAGAAGCCATTCAGTAGGGGAACTTGTACTCGAGATGCGAAACTGCTGATGTCAGCAGTGTTGTGGGTCTGAGCATTATCGGAGCTTATGCTGCTCTGGGTCTCCTCGTCGTTTGGCATGTTTGCAGTGGCACGTCGTCCACGTTCGGCGTACAAGATTTTAATCCAGCTGAATCCGCGTGGTCTTCGAATGGATCACGTCGGGGTCACCAGCTGTGGAGTTCCAGATAATAAAAAAATACGGAACGCACAATATTTCAGTAAAACTAATCCTCGTTTATTAGTAATTAATATTATATCAAATGTGGTTACCAAGAATATTGCAAATAGCGAGTTGAACTACAAGAAGGACCGGCCAAGAAGAAAGATTTTAGTACCTTCATCTGTCAAACTAACTTCAGCAGGGTTGCATTCTAGATCTAGTTAGGAGGTTGCCACAGGGCCATTGCTATTTAGTTTGTTTATTAATGACATTCCAGTACTTGCCAATATGCAAAAATACATGCTTACGCGGACGACATACAGATTTATTTGTCAGGAACTTTTGAAGACATGGCTAACATGTGCGCTAATTTCAATAGGGAATTAATATCTATACCGTCTTGGTCTTCGAAAAATGGTCTTTGTCCCAACTGTGATAAATCCTTTGTGTTGCCTCTATGTAAAAGAAATATTAAATTTGATACTATTCCGTNATCTATACCGTCTTGGTCTTCGAAAAATGGTCTTTGTCCCAACTGTGATAAATCCTTTGTGTTGCCTCTATGTAAAAGAAATATTAAATTTGATACTATTCCGTCCTTGTACATTGGTGATAAGTCTCTTAAATTTGTTTCTAAAGTGACTAATCTTGGTTTTGTTATAAACAATAACCTAACATGCACTGATCATGTTAACTCTGTCGTAGGCAATGTCTATTATACTTTAAGAAATTTAAGAATGTCTGCAACTTTTACACCGTTAATCCTTAGACGTAAACTGGCCACTCAATTAATATTGCCAATTATCTGCTATTCTGAGCTAGTCTACAGCAGCCTAGATTCTCAATCTTTCCATAAAATTGATGTAGTATTTAATCATGTTACTCGATGTGTTTTTGGGCTATCGAAATTTGAGCGAATAACCGATTGGAAATCACGACTGTTGGGCTGCAGTATCTCTGAATACCTAAAAGCAAGAAATTGTATTTTTTTATTTCGCCTAATGATGGATAAAGATCC
>NW_016216867.1:0-1638 GCF_001687245.7 Rhagoletis zephyria | reverse complement strand
CCTATGAAAATACCTAAAATTCAGAAAAGGAGATAAAACCGATGAAAAATTAATAGATGAGAGAATAAAAAATTAATATCTTCTTTTATTTTGGCTTAACTTAATTTTGGGAACACCACTTTCAGACAAAAAGCGTTGCTCTTTACATCAAATTTTTTACAAATTAGGGGTATTCTCGGAGTCATGCAAAGCCCTTGCACGGTGCATGGATTGCATGAAAAACCGGGTTTGCTATGGGACAGCTTTGTAAACCGTGTAAACCGTGCACGGTTATAGCTGATAAAAATTTCCACGCCTATGGGATGTGCCACGCCCGATAAAAATTTTTTGAAACTTTTACAACTGCTTGGCTGTTACTATTAAAAAATTTAATACCAGTAATTTTCTTATATTAATAATATTAATATATATAATAATATTATAATTATTTAAAATATTAGCTTTAATTGCCCAGAAAATGCAACAGTTGCAAATGTACTATTTAGCCGACTTCCAAAAAAGGAGGAGTTTATCAGTTCGTCGGAATACTTTTTTTTCTTTTTTATTATGTATTTTACCGCATAACTTTGGACCACGTTAACCGATTTCGATAATTTTGTTTAGATCGAATTAGATCGTGACGAAATTAACGATAATCTTAAATTTTTATATGAGAAATTAAGTCGGGTTTTTTTTTGCTTAAAAATTACTTGTTAAACTAACAATTATAGTATAAATTTTATACACACAAAAATGTACATGTACAATATATCTATTTACATAAAGGTATACATATACATATATATGCACCCACATATACATTTATACACGTCCATATGGTACATAAAAACGAATATTTTCTTTTTGCTTTGCTGTAAGGATGTTTACCACTTCAGCTACCATTGACGATCCCATATAAAGGACTGCTGCGCTGGCTGTAAATGTATGCGTAACTGTTAGCATGCTTTTCACTCTCACTTTGTTTGCATCTCATTACAACTTAAGCAACTTTTTGTTTTACATATGGCGCTTACTTATTTTAGCTCGTTACCAGCTGTTTGTTTTTGTTTTTCTAAACGCTTTGTTTGGAATTAATTTAATGCAAGTGTGTGCTGGTACAGTTATAATGACATGCACTTACCACAACATAGAACAACATTCTAATTGAATCACGGCCTGGATTTTTTAGAAATAGTATCCCGATACTATAATTCATCGAATTAAGCTTCATTACTATACGATTTCCAGAGTAACATTGTAAGTTCTCATTGGATGCTTTTTTATAACTTGCAACGTGGATTGATACAATGCCAGTGCATTGATGAACTTATTTCGAGAGTTGGTGAAGAAGGGTCGTCCACGGACAGTGTTTATACATAATTTGTATTCCGCATTAAAACCAGGTCGCAGTTCGCTGACCGATGAACACGTCGTCCAATACCGTTTTGCGGAGGATGATAATGGGAGATCATCCTGTGCATTCACGCTCCTACACATCAAACTTTGGTCGTTAGAATGCTACGTACGCGTTGGATCCCGAATAATTTGACAATTGCTAAATAAAACAAGTAAGAAAGTCTAAGTTCGGGTGGAGCCGAAGGGGGGGTAAAATAACACAAACGGCAATAAAGCAAAATTTGCTTTATTTCACTTTTAAAT
>NW_016216865.1:0-1638 GCF_001687245.7 Rhagoletis zephyria | reverse complement strand
GAAAAATATTTTGAATCATGATAGTTTAATTTTAGCACTTTTATATGATGCAATGCTTTTTATATTTCCATACTATGTGCTTTTATTAGCGATTTTACTCGACTTTCACGTATTTTTGTACAGCAAATTACCACAATTTGCGTGTCACTGTAATTTTATAAAATGGTCTATTTTGAAATTAAATTCTAAAAATATTTTTGAACGTTTTCGATTTTAAAATTTACGTAAACTATTCGGGACATTCCAAAGCTTCATAAAGTTTAATTTGTTTTCAAAAATATTAATCAGATTTTTAGAAGCACGCTTCCAATGTTACAAAAAATCGAATGTACAATATATTGAACAAATGCAGGGAAAGGGTTAAAATACAGTGGCTCCAAATTCAGCTCTGAAAGTATTCTGGCTTCATATGGCATTTTCAATTGGCGTCCGTTGGCACTGAAGAGAAACGACTGGCGTGCTTTTTTTAACTCGGCCAAAATCGCCTTGGCGGTTACAGCGCCAAATAAGAGTAAGAAGAAGAGAATAGATCTATAACNGAGGGGAACGGTACATGACGATAGGAAGTTTAGTTTGGGTTAAAGTCTCACACTGACGGGGTTAGGCTTTCGATTCTTCCTTCTCGTAAAATAAACATGCGCAGTAAAAAGTTAGCTATTTAAATCGACGAATATTTTGATATCAACTTTTGTTAACTTCAGTTTGTGTGTTTTTGTGCAACATATTTACCCCTATTGGATACAATAATTTTAAGCTATAATAAAAAATTTTTAAAAAGTAAGCTATTGGTTTTGAAACTTTTTTTTTGTATAAATTTCGTTCTGGCTACGCCCATGGATTTAAACCGAATTAGAATGAAAACAGCCTTGAGGCACCACCTTTCCGATAAAAAATTATCGCAATTGGTTTCCGAGGTTCAAAGTTATGCAGGAACATACATAAAAAAAATATATTCCGACGTATTGATAACCTCCTCCTTTCTTTGAAGTCGGTTCAAAAGTAAGGCAAGTGAAATACTCCTAATATTTTGTGTAAAGCGCATAAAGAATCTCTTTCTTTATACAATTATTTTTATCTTTATTTAGTAAGTTTAACTGGATATTTAGGGATGGGTTCGTGCATGGTAACTGCAGTTATAATATTAAAATTGTCGCTTGTTTCCTCTTTTCCCGAGATTATTTTCAGTCAGTCCAAGCGAAACACGGTACCAGCAGTCGGAGATCGACTACTGTGTCTGTCTGTGAACTAAAACAAGGATCTCTAAGAATTAGGGAATTATTTTACCACCCTCTTTATAACTACATCTTAGATCCATAATTAAAGCAACATCATAATAAATTTCTGAAAGGAACAGATAGTGGGTGTTCACAGCTGGGTAATCTGATTATGTGACTAATATTATTTTTAAATCATTAAGGCTGCGTTTCATCAGGTTCATTTAAGTGAAAATTACTTTAATTTTCGAATTTTTCGTTTCACCAATCAATTTTAATTTGTATTTAATTTTGATTTAAGTGACCTATGCACTTCACTTAAATAAAAATTAAATCAGAATAACCACACTCAGAGATACTACCCCTTTAATCAGTTGATCAATATCTGCTGATAACTTGTATACCAGCCCTACTTTTACAACAC
>NW_016216864.1:0-1638 GCF_001687245.7 Rhagoletis zephyria | reverse complement strand
ATCAGTGACGACGAAAATCTCTGGACACCAAGCTTCATAAAAATATAGAAATTTTTTAGAAATCGACCGCCATATTAGATCCGCCGTTATGAATTTTGCAAATTTAACTTAATATTCGAAATCAGTGACGATGAAAATCCCTGTATACCAAATTTCATTGAAATCTGTCAAATACATATGTGGTAAACATTTTTGTCGTCATATATTGTCGATTCGTCCCTATGTGNTATACCAAATTTCATTGAAATCTGTCAAATACATATGGAGTAAACATTTTTGTCGTCATATATTGTCGATTCGTCCCTATGTGCGCTCGTAACAGTTCTGTTAAATGTTGGTTAGTCAATACGTACGTTCGTTTAAATCTCCATTAAAATATGTCCAACTGCAAAATTCCGGCTAAATGTCTCAAGAGAAAAATATCCAAAATAGTACGCGAACAGAAAATTTGCAGAAACTTGCTAGTTGGACGAACAGCGTATAGAACAGCTGATAGAAATTTTGTTTACATTCAAAATTATGAAATTGAAAACGTAAGAAAACTAATCCCGAAGTCTTATCCTGACACAGTTCACTGACTAAACGCATAATTACTTACTTCCTACAAGTTTAATTAGTCGCATTTTACTATTTTAACTTCCAAATAGTCAAATTCAATTTAGGGATTTGCGTAAATTCCAACCAGCTGTTTTTGATCAGCTATTATCTTTTTGGCAAATTGCAGTTGGCAAAAATTTTACCAACAGAAACTAGCAGCTTTCCCTCAAAATAAAATATCATTTTGCTCTCTCAATTTCCCCTACTTTGCAATTTTTTTGCGTACGCGAATACAAAGAACTTAAGGCCCGTCCACATAAAACTGTGGCGTTGCGTTGGCGTTGGCGTCGCTTCAACAGCTGACTATGAATACATGAATTCAAATGCAGCCGTCCAGATAGCCAAAATTCGGCAATGCTCACGCCAACACAAAGCAAAAAGATGGCCAACTCTCATCTTTTCGCGTGCGTTGCTCATCAGCTGTTGCAAATAAATAAAATTGTGTGAAATATTTTCCCTTTTTAATCAAGTGCGGGCAAGAAATATCGTTTTTAATTCAATTATTAAGATGAAATATTAATTTATCTGTCGTTAGTATGTTAATTTAGTGACCCAAGCATTCGCTGCCATGCGTTCATTGTAGCAAGCATACTTTTAACGTGCGTTCTGTCAAACCAACGCCAACGCCAAAGCCAACGCGAAAGTTCTATGTGGACCGGCCTTTATAGTTTTTATAACTTTCAATTATTATCAGGTACGCGAATGCAACTAATGTGCACGGTATTCTGACTTTACGAATTTTATTGTAGAGTACAAAGACTCACAGTTATACTTTGTACCAAAAATTTAAAATATACGGGACGCAGCTGTTTTTAGCAGCGGATTTTTTAAATCTGGTACTTCCCAGCAAAAAATCGGTAATCGCCTTTATGTAGTGCTAACGTGTTCTAGAAGGCATAGCGTTTAATGCCTTCGAATTTTTTCGCTTCTTTTAGGCATTGCCGGTAATGCAAAGTAGAATGTCCTACAATATTTTATTTATTTCGGCTCTCTGTTTCATTTCAGGGAATGCAAAGTAGAATGTCCTACAATATTTTATTT
>NW_016216863.1:0-1638 GCF_001687245.7 Rhagoletis zephyria | reverse complement strand
GAAGCTCAGGTCGTGGCGGCGGTTGTAGAGCAGGCCACCGACCATGATCGCCACCAGCGCCGCCAGAACGACATTCGTGTAGCTGCTCGGCCGGGTGATGCGGAAGGCCTTGATGCCGGCGCGGTCCGAAGCCCAGCGGGCGATTGCCTCAGCGCTGAAGCCCATCCGCTGAATGTCCATCTGCTGGCCACTCTTCAGCGAGAAGCTCTTCACCTGTCGCTCCCGGGGACCGTAGAAGAGCAGCAGCGGCGCCGAGTTGATGCCCAGCGAGCTGAAGACTTCGCCGCCGTTGGAGACGTCAAAGTCGACCACGCCGAAGAAGAGCTGCTTGTCGGCGTACTCGGCCGAGTATCGCCAGCTGTTGGCCGCAATGGCGAACTCATCCGCCGCCATTCGACAGACGGAGCAGCCACGCTGAGCGGAGACGGCCGTGAAGAGGACCACCACGGAGTAGTTGCGCACCGGCTGTCCGACGCCCTTGTAGCCGACCAGCGAGCGAAAGCGTTCCGGGTTGAAGCGGATGGACGCCCGGCTCTGCGTCAGGTCGGTCAACTGTTGAACACGCTCTTCAAGTGGCGCAAAGGAGGCACTGGAGGCGGAGGACTTCGAGTTGGCACCTGTCGGTGCGGCCGTGAAGACCAGCAGAAGCAACAGAGGTAAACAAAGGGCAGTAAAGGAGGAAAGTTGATGTCGGTGCATTGTTGCGTTTGAAATGATGGCGGGGGTGATTGGTGGGTGATTGGTGGCGGAGGTNATGGCGGGGGTGATTGGTGGGTGATTGGTGGCGGAGGTGTATCACAGATTGGTACAGATCGGTTTCAGCTTTCTTCTTTTCAGTTCTCTGTTGTGTGTAATGTGTCAGAGACAGCCAGAGTAGCCAGCACAATTCACAATGCTCACGTGTCCTTTGTGGTTGCAGGCGCTGATGCTGCCGTTGCCGATGCCGCTGCTGCTGCTGTCGCCGGCCTTTCTCTTTCTCTTTGCCTCACTTCTTCTTCTGTAACCATAACAGTGAACCGATATTTATGCAACACTGCTGCTCTTCCCTCTCTCTCTTCCTCACACTTGCAGCCTTGCTGTTGCCTGCACAATCTGCCACCACCACCACCACCACCACCACCACCACCAGCACTCGCTCATACATTATATATCACCCCCTGCTGATACCAACTGATGCTCTCTTCTGGCCAGGCCAGGCCAGCCTTTTGTTGTCTGAGCTGTACTGTGCTCAACTCATGCTCTGCTCTCTTCTGTTCTGTCGCCTGGTTGCCGTTGCCTGCGTTGTCTGGTCNGCCTCAGCGGTACGGCTGCTCAAATGCATGCTCTGCTCTCTTCTGTCGCCTGGTTGCCGTTGCCTGTGTGTCTGGTTGATACAGTAACTCGCTATCGACTCGGTAGATGTCCACAACGGTTCTGCTGCTTTGCTCATTATTTTCTGGTTCGATGTTTGGCAGAATGGCGCGAAATGGGAGAGAGAGGTGACAGTTTTCAATGCTGTACTAATTAAGAAAGTTTCTCCCATTAGAGAGGCATCTCCTTGAGGTGCTGCTTAATGACATCATCAACGGATTGGGCTGAAATTGAACGGTAGTGCTGCCATTGCCGAGGTGTGTCTGCGTCTGTGACACTGAGACTTCC
>NW_016216862.1:765-1638 GCF_001687245.7 Rhagoletis zephyria | reverse complement strand
TTCAAAATGAAGTGTCATTGACATTGGTTATTTTGCTACACCAACTTTATATTGAATTCTTGTAAAAAATAGATCTTTCATCTAAAATTTATAATTCAACAGTACATAAGTAATACAGCAGTAATTTATTTATTTCGATTACAATCTATCAAACTAATTGCCTTTATTAAAAAAGGCGTTCATGCCGAAAACTAATCAGTTCAGAATATATTCAACTCGTGTATAGATTTACACAATTTGACAATTCATATCATGATTCCGGAAAATTATAAAAATAATCAAAAATTTTAAAATTATTAGCACCAATAGCTGACACCTCGAAAACACAAATAAGCCCCAATGCTCTCTAGTGTAATTTTTTTAATTTTGTGCGTTTCAAAAAATAAATAATAAGCATTAAAAGTCTAAAAAAATTAATTTTTAGCATAAATTCATTTAATGTGCATACATAGAACTTGACATAAAACGTACGTTTCATATTAGTTGAAAATTTAAATCTTAAATTACACGCAACCCTTTCATCGTAAGGGGTCAAAATCCAATGCATACTACATATAATATCTTTTCAAACGCAATATTTGACTGCAATGTTTTTATATATTTTTTGGTTTCCCTTAAAAGAGTTCATTTTTGCTTGAATCGCTATTTTAAAATACACAATTTTTTTTTACATGCGTGGTCCCCAATAGCCGCTGAATCCACAATACCCTTCGTTCGCCTAGTTGCAAGGAAAAACAATGTTGCCACCATTAGGCTAACTCAATAAAGAAGTTTTACAGAGATATTAAACTATTTTTTACCATTATTATCGTAAACTAAATGATGGCAAATTTGTATACATACATATTTCTCTCCAACAGAGGGGCTTAGCCC
>NW_016216862.1:0-738 GCF_001687245.7 Rhagoletis zephyria | reverse complement strand
CCCTTAAAATGAGCTACAGAACAAAATAAGTATGGCCATATGTACATAAATGGTTTCTTCTAGCGATTAATTATGGCATTGTCGAAATTCCTAAATTAAAGAAATAAATTATTTACTACATGTCTTGCAGATATGCCTTGAGCAGAGATTCCTTAAGCAGTTAGTCTTCATTTTCACTAAAGGTTTCAGAATTCCAGAATGCTAATGCTGCTTTGCGACACATTTACGAAAAACCGCTGACAACTTCCTGAAAAGAATATCGTCGTTTAAAGTACACAACCGCATATCGTAGTTCCACAAAACCGCGTAAATGACATTTTTTGCCAAAAATTGGATTTGCTCACACAAGTTCTAAGCTCAAGCTTATGCATTCGTCCTGAAATATACTAGCCAGAAATGCGATTGCTTCATAAAAAAGATAACCATTTTGAAATATGAGTGTTTTTACTCTCTAGAAAATAATTTATGCTACATACCTCACATACGAGGTTTTGCATTATCTTGATACACGGTTTTGAATTTTGTTGACACGCGCTTTTGTACTTTAAACGACGACATGAATGTTTTGCTAATTTGTGAAAAGAATGTTCAAAGCTCTATCACTTTGAGATAGATTTTCAGCGGTCATTATTCGTATACCCTAAGTCTCAAAATAAGAGTCTTTGAAGACTTAAATATATTTATCTCGCTGATAATTATTATGAAAAGACTTTTATTATATAAGTCTTAATATAATAG
>NW_016216861.1:0-1638 GCF_001687245.7 Rhagoletis zephyria | reverse complement strand
TTGTATTCTAATAGTCAAACAAAGTATCACCACTCTGCAAATAGTAGTCCAAAATAGCGCAGGTAGTGCCAGCCATAGTACCCCGGATGAACCCCGATAGTACCCGGAAGAAACAAACAAAAGACGACAAAAATGCAGCGGCTGGTACGGTACATGAGCGCGACGTGGAAGACAAGGCAAGGTACGAGGATAGGCCCATAGCGAGAGAGTACGAAAGGACATGAGACAGGTTGTGCAGCTACAATTGAGGCAAACAAAGCAAAATAACGAGAGNTAGCAGTTCAGCATAAATGGGTGGAGAGTGATCTGAAGCTGTCAAGTCTCCTCATGAACTACGTACTCGACAACCTCAAATGTACTCAGCCAGAGTTCGACTCGTCGGTTATTGAACGAAATGCAGCTTGAAGAAGCAAATATATACTTCTTAGATCACTACGGCAACAACTAGTTCCAAGTATTCTTATTGAAGATCCTTAGAGAAGTTGGTTTAAAGCTTAAATAGACGGCAGCGTTGATCCGGATTAACTCGGACTTAATCCGGATCAACTGCAGTTAATTTCCGAGTTGATCCAGATCAGCGCTGCCATCCGATTATGCTTTTAGATAAAATTATTATGAAGAGTAGAGCTTACGAAAGATTTATAGAGGGCAACTCAATGAAAAACGCTCCTTGATCGTGTGCAACAGTGAATCTAGGTTCTGAATCAAGCCAAGAACAAATCTAGATTCAGTGATCAATTTCAAAATTAAAAGCCTACATTAGCGTGGAAGATTAATTTAGGTTAAGCTAGGTTGTAGTGGTTGTTCTCATTTAGATGCTTTATGATGGCACATCTAGGCCTGGTGGGCCGTTGTGGTACTATTTTGACTCGCAGTTGATTCTGATCGTCTGTCTAGAAACAAAAACAACTTGAGAGATCGAACGAAAAATTACACTGAAGATCGCCGAAAGGTTTATGTAAATGACAGATCTTTGTCGAACTTATGTTAGTCGTAAGAGAAATATTGATGAAGACTTCTTGATTTCCTTGTCGCTCTTTTAGCTGCTGCAATTCTACGAATTAGTTCTTCAGCCCGTTTTTTTTTATTTTCAGCTCTTAAGTCATAATTTGAAGGATGATAGCGATGATTGCGGTACGTCCTGGGACCCATAGCATACTAGTTATCTATTTGGCTTCAAGAAAACTCAGAACATATCTAAGTATATTCAACTGCGGCTTTAGATGGGATGGTGTAAAACTTTTGAAATTTTTTTGATAAACTATTAAAAATGTATAACCAATAGGAGTTCGACCCAGGCCGCTCCAACGTGCTGCTAAGCTTTGCTCTTACTCCACAATTTTCACTGCCTTCGTCTACAGAACTTAGCTTTTTTCTATAGATGTCGCTCTCATCGCTCGTTAGACAGTAAAAGCGCTTTTTCTCTGACCAAAAACCACTGTAGTTAAATGCAAGTGAACATCTAAATACATAGTGCATACATACATTCAAATGTAGACATTAAGCGAAGATTTAAATTAAAAAAATAATAAAGAAAATATACATAAATTAATTTTATTGAAGCGATTATAAGTATAATAGAGTAGAGATTTTTTTTTTGTTATTGTAGCAATGAAAAACGTACGTAGTTGTTCTTAG
>NW_016216860.1:0-1638 GCF_001687245.7 Rhagoletis zephyria | reverse complement strand
TCAAGAATAGTAGTTACTTTTTAATTTTTTTAAACGACTTCAAAAAAAAGAGGACGAACTATCAATTCGTTGGAATATTTGTTTTTTTTTTTATGTATGTTACGATATAACTTTGGACCACGTTCGCCGATTTCTATAATTCTTTTTTTTTTAAAGGAAAGATGGCACCCCGAGGAGGTGCAATACTAATTTGGTTTAAATTTTTTTATGAGAATTGAAGTCGGTTTGGTTTTTCGCTTAAATATTACTTGTTATCTATCAATTTCGATCGTTATTTTTTACTTAAATTTTTTCGATTACACCATCACCGTTTAATTTTTTAGATTGTAAATTATTTAAAACGGCAACAAAAAGGCAGTCTCCATTATAACGGGTAAAAATTATGAAAAAATAAATAAAAATCGCAAAATAACGATCAAATGTGAACGTAAAAAAAAAATAATCACAATTTATCGATTATTCTTGATTGGAAAACTAAAAATCAAAAATAACAGTTTTGCAATAATGTATTTAAAAATATAAGTCTTTAAACCCTGTTTTTTTTATGAAGGTATCTTTCTTAATGTTAAAATACTTTTCTATTAAGCTAAATTTGCAAATAAAATGATAACGTAATTTTGAAATCGTATGCATTTGAAAACGCATCATAAAACGGCAATGCGTTGTAAAAGCACTGATTAATTTTTCTATTCTTTAGACCCTGAACTATAAAATGGTGGCCGGCCCAGCTGTTCAATTTTACAATACTAAACAGCTCCGTTGGTAATTTTTACCATTTTACGCTGTCGCAATACTATTTTCATGAACACAATTGTACCTACATAGTTTAAGTTAGTTCAAATTAAAGTAATTTTTTTGCGTAATTATTAGCAAACTTTAGTACATAGTAGCTTTACAGTATTTCACAGAATTGTTGCTTCCCTCTCTCCGCTTAATGAATTATCTGAATTGTACTAAATTAGAAAACACAATTAATTAATTTGCTATGCTTAAAATTTCTTTCCAATGCTTAGCGATATTTATAATGCACTGAATAAATATAATAATATATGCGAACCTTTTTTCACTGTAAAAATTAATTTAAAAATTTAAGTATCACTCCAGGGAATAATTTTTGATAATGATATCAACAATTAAAATTCAACGGAAACAAAAAACTTGTGCTATTTAATATTTGGCAGGAGTATAGAGAGAAAATTTACCCAATATTAAAAAAACATTTCTGAAAAAAAATAGCACAGCTTTGCATTTCTAAGAATGGCGCTCCGCTGAGTTAAAAAAAAAAAAATCTGAGTACACTTTGGGAGAGGCCATAAATGGTTAGACCAAGAACAGGAATCGGAGAGAACCAATGTACTATTTCCAAATGTGTTCTCGGACGATCCAGGGGTGAAACCATCTACTTTTTTTGAAGTCGGTTAAAAAATTATATTTGGTTGCATTAATTATTCCATTATAATATTAGTTAAACGAAAAAAATAATGTTTGAATCAAAATGTTTACTATCAGAAATGAACTGATTAATACCAAACATCTAAATATTGTTCCAAATAAAAAAGATTTTGAAAAATTCTACTCCAACTTATTTCATTTTAGTCTTCACTGCAAGTATTCGAAGGTAATTTTACATAAAACTTC
>NW_016216857.1:0-1638 GCF_001687245.7 Rhagoletis zephyria | reverse complement strand
CTACAAATGCCACTTAAAATGGTGTTGAAAGCAAACCAACACTTGCACACCAGCACACTTGCCAGTCTCAGAGAGCGCACTCGAAAAGTACACGAAAATGGCTGGCAATTGTCAGATAAATGCAAAAAGTATGCATTTGTGTGGAAATTTGTGTGCGGCGGAAGAAGGGCGAGCATTGGAAAAAATGTACGTTTTAGAAATCAAATATATGTATGTATGTACATCTGTATGGAGGTGACATTAGTTTTTAAAAAGGCAAAAAAGCTTAAATTACAGGCAATTACTTTTACTTTCGCAATATCCTATCATATGCCCCCCACCCTTTTCTATCTTATCTCAGCAAAAATTCAAGTATCTTAAATTTTCGCTTGCAACTGAAAAGTCCATTTCCTTCTTCACCAAAATAATGAATCGCCATGTTATTTATTTGTTCTCCAAATGCTTTTGTTTAAAAAACACATTCATTATGTCCGCTCATTCGCATTTGACACCCGCATGTATGTACGCAGTAAATTTTGTTCGCCAAACAATAGCGCTAAGTTTTTCCCCAATTTTGCTTTTGTGGTCGCTGCGGCACCCAGACACAGAAAGCGCACACACTTCCACTTCTAAAGCAATGCTCCGAGATCGTCGCGGCTGGTGCCCCTTCCTCAGTGTAGTGTTGGCGCTCGTGTTTTCTTTTGTTTGCTTTGCTGATTTGTATGCAAAGTCTGAATTATGTTAGAAATTTGCGGTGCAGCGACACTCTTTCGCCATAACTTTGCGCGAACAACGCAGCAGGAATTGCAAATTATTTGATATGCTTGAAAGCTCCAAAGCCGCTTTAGGCAGCATCAGCGCTAAAGGCAGCTACTTATGCACACATGTGGGCGTCTTTCATGCAAAATTTTCTTTATTGTTATAACTTCTTGATGTTGTTTGCGAATGACAAAGTTATGTGCGAGAGCATAGCGGTGCATTGTGCCATTAATTCGCTGCTGTGCATTAGCTGCACAGCGTTTTGTCAACTTCTAGGCGCTGCAGCCATTTTCAATAGGAAAATATTTATTTGTTTTTCTTTGCATATTTCAAGCATTTAAAACACAAACTCGGTGTTGAAAAGTGGAAGAATAAAAATAATTTCTTATTGTTAAAGAGGCTAAAACCACTACGCGTAGCAAACTTGTTTCTATTAGACTGGCAGAAAGCCTAGTTTATTTGTTTCTTAACGGATATTCATATGTATGTAAATTTTTAGTATTAACTTATATGACCACACGCAATGTCTTATGGAAGATCTATTCCGTCGCAGTGAGAAACTAAGAAAATTCAACTTAGTTATGGAGTGAGCACTTCGAAGAAAATAACAAAGTTCCTGGAGTCAAATCTGGTAGAAAATAGCTGGTATTTAGGGCGCGTTTACAAGCAGACTTTCGTCTGATGTATACTTGCTCAAAAATTTAAGTCTCCTTTTACTTTGCATAACCGACACGAAGGAAGACGCTTTTGTTGGCGCGAAATATTTGTTTTTCTGGTCGACGGTATTCTGTGAAAGGCTGTACTCTTCACGAATTAACCGATTGAACCTTATCAGGGAAAAGACTCTAGATACCCTTTTCGTCGTTACAATAGCCACCTTCGACAGTTAGACTAAGTGCC
>NW_016216856.1:0-1638 GCF_001687245.7 Rhagoletis zephyria | reverse complement strand
ATTTTCTACTTTTTAGTCCATTTGTAAAAGCGTTGTGTATTAAAAAGTTTTTTTTTATATTATTTATTTAAGTTTCAATTGAAGGTTATTTGGTCTGACAAGACTAAATTAATCGCTTTCAATCAGATCGCCGGGCATGGTATTGGATCAAAAACCCAAATTAAGCCCATGCGCATCATGTAAGGCAAACTGTGAATCACAGTGGTAGGATCTTAATTGTTTGGGGTTGTATTTAAAAAATTTTGTTGGTCCGTTAGTACGCATAATTCGTAAGGAACAGTATCTGTTTATATTTCAACAAAATTTGCAAGATTTAGTCGAAAAAATGAGAGTTTCTGCTGAAAAATCACTCAAAACACACTGCATATGTTCGCAAAGCCTGGATACAAAAGCAAAAGTTTGCTAATTTGAAATGACCTCCACAATCCGCGGACATGAATCTCATCGAAATCTCATCGATTTGCGAAATCAACTAAAAGCACAGCTTAATAAATATCAAAGTCCGTAAAATCGAGTACATGACCTGTGAAAGCAAACTAAGGATATACCTCCAGAATTTTTACAAACATACAAATAAGGTATGCCAAATCGCATCCAGGAACTGAAACAAGTAAAATAGTACTGAACATTGTGTTAGTAGTTCTTTTTTTTCGTGAAAATTGTTAAAAAGTTCTTAAAAATATATGAGTGCAAAACTGTAACATCTGCCTTAATTTACATTTTTGTCTGCTGGTTTTTTTTATTGTTGTTGCATTGACTTCAAATCATTATGAGAGAGGGAGTAGGGATGTACCAACAAGAATATACAACAAAAGTATGAAAGTCGTTAGAACTTGGAAAGATAGCGATGGCTGAAGTAAAAAGTGTTACACCATGTTACAGTTTTGCCCGTCACTGTATATAAATCTGTTTGTAAAAGGGGGCGTGGCACATCCTATAGGCGTGGAAAATTTTATCAGCTATAATTTCAAACCCATAAGTCAAATGAAATTGAAATTTGGTACGCAAACGTATCTATGGTAGGTGCTTATATGAGGGTATCTTAATATATAAATATCCCGTGTCACTGTGTTCGTTTACGCTAATCTCCGAAACCGCTTAACCGATTTCAATGAAATTTTGTGGGTGTGTATTGTTGGTTCCAACTTAAAAGATAGGATAGTTGTAAACTTGATAAATTTTGTTCATCGAAATTTTTTTCTATGCTTCTTGCATCGTGCTTATCGAATATACATATAAAAATCGAACTCTTCCTTTTGGAAAAAGGGGCGTTGCAGCACCCTACAAACTTAACATCTCCTATCGCTTATCTCTGGAAGTGCTTATGCTAACGTCCTGAAATTTTGCACAGCTACATATTTTATCAGTCGCGTAAATACTTATGGCAAAAAGTAGCAGTATCTAGTTGTTTGCAGGGTTAGAGCTGTTTCAGCCGTTGAGTTAAAAGCGAAATAAAATTTCCTTTGTACTCCTACGCGTTTCGACGCATTTCGCGCCTTCCTCAGGGAGTCTGTTTTTATTAGAACGACAAACAATAAACGTGAAATACAATATTTTGAACTTTACATTTAACATATAACTCACATTTGACAATAATAAAATTTACATATATCACAGGAAAAATTTTTTGTGTACATT